>NW_027464686.1:0-245000 GCF_043290135.1 Rhipicephalus microplus
GTTGTGAAAGCACACAAAACGGCATGAACAAGCCAAATACTGCGCGTTCTACCGTTACAAGTGCGAAACTGCTATATTGTGATATTCTCGTTAAAGCGCATGCAAGCATCGTGAAACCTTAAAGAACAATGTCATTTAGCGAGATACAGCGTTCTGTACTGCAATAAGTTGGTGAAAAACTGTGAGGTTATGCAAATATCCTAATTGTGAACGAAACAGTGTAATAGAGCGTTTTTTAATACAAGTGCGAATGTTAGGTTAGGTTAAGATATGAACCGTCGTAAAACCGCATTAATCAATGTCACTTAGTGAGATGCAGTGTTTTTCACCATTACAAGTCGGGAACTGCGATATCTAATGTGAAAGCGCTTGCAAACGTCGTTAGGTTAGGTTAGGTTAGGTTAGGTTAGGTTAGGTTAGGTTAGGTTACGTTAGGTTAGGTTAGGTTAGGTTTGGTTAGGTTAGGTTAGGTTAGGTTAGGTTAGGTTATGTTAGGTAAGGTTTGGTTAGGTTAGGTTAGGTTGGTTTAGGTAAGGTTAGGTTAGGTTAAGATATGAACCGCGCTAAAACCGCGTTAAACAATGTCACTTAGTGAGATGCTGTGTTTTTCACCATTACAAGTCGGGAACTGCGATATCTAATGTGAAAGCGCATGAAACCGTCGTAATCTTGTAGAAAACATTGTAAAGTAGCGAATAAAACGTTTTCTAACGATAGAAGTGCGAAGGTTCGGTTAGTTTGAGTTATGTTAGTTTAAGCTAGGTAGCGTCGTGAAACCACCAAAAACGACGTCATCTAACGAGATAGTGTTGTTTTAATGCGAGTACGAAACTGCGACAGGTAAAATGTTGTGAAAGCACTCAAAACGGCATGAACAAGCCAAATACTGCGTGTTGTACCGTTACAAGTGCGAAACTGCTATGTTGTGACATTCTCGGTAAAGCGCATGCAAGTATCGTGAAACCTTAAAGAACGATGTCATTTAGCGAGATACAGCGTTCTGTACTGTAATAAGTTGGTGAGAAACTGTGAGGTCAAGCAAATATCGTATATGTGAACGAAACAGTGTAATTGAGCGTCTTTAGATACAAGTGCGAATGTTAGGTTAGGTTGACATATCAACCGTCGTAAAACCGCATTAAACAATGTAACTTAGTGAGATGTAGTGTTTTTCAACATTACAAGTCGGGAACTACGATATCTAATGTGAAAGCGCATGAAACCGTCGTATTCTTGTAGAAAACATTGTAAAGTTGCGAGTAAACGTTTTCTAACGATAGAAGTGCGAAGGTTAGGTTAGGTTAGGTTAGTTTAAGCTAGGTAGCGTCGTGAAACTACCAAAAACGACGTCATCTAACGAGATAGTGTTGTTTTATTGCGAGTATTAAACTGCGATAGGTAAAATGTTGTGAATGCACACAAAATGGCATGAACAAGCCAAATACTGCGTGTTCTACCGTTACAAGTGCGAAACTGCTATATTGTGATATTCTCGTTAAAGCGCATGCAAGCATCGTGAAACCTTAAAGAACGATGTCATTTAGCGAGATACAGCGTTCTGTACTGCAATAAGTTGGTGAAAAACTGTGAGGTTATGCAAATATCGTAATTGTGAACGAAACAGTGTAATAGAGCGTTTTTCAATACAAGTACGAATGTTAGGTTAGGTTAAGATATGAACCGTCGTAAAACCGCATTAAACAATGTCACTTAGTGAGATGCAGTGTTTTTCACCATTACAAGTTGGGAACTGCGATATCTAATGTGAAAGCACTTGCAAACGTCGTTAGGTTAGGTTAGGTTAGGTTAGGTTAGGTTACGTTAGGTTAGGTTTGGTTAGGTTAGGTTAGGTTAGGTTAGGTTATGTTAGGTTAGGTTGGGTTAGGTTAGGTTAGTTTACGTTAGGTTAAGGTATGAACCGTCGTAAAACCGCAATAAACAATGTCACTTAGTGAGATGCAGTGTTTTTCACCTTTACAAGTTGGGAACTGCGATATCTAATGTGAAAGCGCTTGAAACCGTCGTAATGTTGTAGAAAGCAATGTAAAGTAGCGAGTAAAACGTTTTCTAACGATAGAAGTGCGAAGGTTATGTTAGGTTGAGTTATGTTAGTTTAAGCCATGTAGCGTTGTGAAACCACCAAAAACGACGTCATCTAACGAGATAGTGTTGTTTTAATGCGAGTACGAAACTGCGACAGGTAAAATGTTGTGAAAGCACTCAAAACGGCATGAACAAGCCAAATACTGCGTCTTGTACCGTTACAAGTGCGAAACTGCTATGTTGTGACATTCTCGGTAAAGCGCATGCAAGTATCGTGAAACCTTAAAAAACGATGTCATTTAGCGAGATACAGCGTTCTGTACTGTAATAAGTTGGTGAGAAACTGTGAGGTCAAGCAAATATCGTAATTGTGAACGATACAGTGTAATTGAGCGTCTTTAGATACAAGTGCGAATGTTAGGTTAGGTTGACATATCAACCGTCGTAAAACCGCATTAAACAATGTCACTTAGTGAGATGTAGTGTTTTTCAACATTACAAGTCGGGAACTACGATATCTAATGTGAAAGCGCATGAAACCGTCGTAATCTTGTAGAAAACATTGTAAAGTTGCGAGTAAACGTTTTCTAACGATAGAAGTGCGAAGGTTAGGTTAGGTTAGGTTAGTTTAAGCTAGGTAGCGTCGTGAAACTACCAAAAACGACGTCATCTAACGAGATAGTGTTGTTTTATTGCGAGTATTAAACTGCGATAGGTAAAATGTTGTGAATGCACACAAAACGGCATGAACAAGCCAAATACTGCGTGTTCTACCGTTACAAGTGCGAAACTGCTATATTGTGATATTCTCGTTAAAGCGCATGCAAGCATCGTGAAACCTTAAAGAACAATGTCATTTAGCGAGATACAGCGTTCTGTGCTGCAATAAGTTGGTGAAAAACTGAGGTTATGCAAATATCCTAATTGTGAACGAAACAGTGTAATAGAGCGTTTTTTAATACAAGTGCGAATGTTAGGTTAGGTTAAGATATGAACCGTCGTAAAACCGCATTAATCAATGTCACTTAGTGAGATGCAGTGTTTTTCACCATTACAAGTCGGGAACTGCGATATCTAATGTGAAAGCGCTTGCAAACGTCGTTAGGTTAGGTTAGGTTAGGTTAGGTTACGTTAGGTTAGGTTAGGTTAGGTTTGGTTAGGATAGGTTAGGTTAGGTTAGGTTAGGGTATGTTAGGTAAGGTTTGGTTAGGTTAGGTTAGGTTAGGTTGGTTTAGGTAAGGTTAGGTTAGGTTAAGATATGAACCGCGCTAAAACCGCGTTAAACAATGTCACTTAGTGAGATGCTGTGTTTTTCACCATTACAAGTCGGGAACTGCGATATCTAATGTGAAAGCGCATGAAACCGTCGTAATCTTGTAGAAAACATTGTAAAGTAGCGAATAAAACGTTTTCTAACGATAGAAGTGCGAAGGTTCGGTTAGTTTGAGTTATGTTAGGTTAAGCTAGGTAGCGTCGTGAAACCACCAAAAACGACGTCATCTAACGAGATAGTGTTGTTTTAACGCGAGTACGAAACTGCGACAGGTAAAATGTTGTGAAAGCACTCAAAACGGCATGAACAAGCCAAATACTGCGTGTTGTACCGTTACAAGTGCGAAACTGCTATGTTGTGACATTCTCGGTAAAGCGCATGCAAGTATCGTGAAACCTTAAAGAACGATGTCATTTAGCGAGATACAGCATTCTGTACTGTAATAAGTTGGTGAGAAACTGTGAGGTCAAGCAAATATCGTAATTGTGAACGATACAGTGTAATTGAGCGTCTTTAGATACAAGTGCGAATGTTAGGTTAGGTTGACATATCAACCGTCGTAAAACCGCATTAAACAATGTCACTTAGTGAGATGTAGTGTTTTTCAACATTACAAGTCGGGAACTACGATACCTAATGTGAAAGCGCATGAAACCGCCGTAATCTTGTAGAAAACATTGTAAAGTTGCGAGTAAACGTTTTCTAACGATAGAAGTGCGAAGGTTAGGTTAGGTTAGGTTAGTTTAAGCTAGGTAGCGTCGTGAAACTACCAAAAACGACGTCATCTAACGAGATAGTGTTGTTTTATTGCGAGTATTAAACTGCGATAGGTAAAATGTTGTGAATGCACACAAAACGGCATGAACAAGCCAAATACTGCGTGTTCTACCGTTACAAGTGCGAAACTGCTATATTGTGTTATTCTCGTTAAAGCGCATGCAAGCATCGTGAAACCTTAAAGAACGATGTCATTTAGCGAGATACAGCGTTCTGTACTGCAATAAGTTGGTGAAAAACTGTGAGGTTATGCAAATATCGTAATTGTGAACGAAACAGTGTAATAGAGCGTTTTTCAATACAAGTACGAATGTTAGGTTAGGTTAAGATATGAACCGTCGTAAAACCGCATTAAACAATGTCACTTAGTGAGATGCAGTGTTTTTCACCATTACAAGTGGGGAACTGCGATATTTATTGTGAAAGCGCTTGCAACCGTCGTTAGGTTAGGTTAGGTTAGGTTAGGTTTGGTTAGGTTAGGTTAGGTTAGGTTAGGTTAGATTAGGTTAGGTTGGGTTGAGTTGGGTTGAGTTGGGTTAGGTTAGGTTAGGTTAGGTTAGGTTGGGTTGGGTTAGGTTACGTTAGGTTAGGTTAGGTTACGTTAGGTTAGGTTACGTTAGGTTAGGTTAGGTTAGGTTGCGTTAGGTTAGGTTAGGTTAGGTAAGGATAATTTGGTTAGGTTAGGTAAGGTTAGGTTAGGTTAGGTTAGGTTGGGTTGGGTGTTGGGTTGGGTTGGGTTGGGTTAGGTTGGGTTCGGTTAGGTTAGGTTACGTTAGGCTAGGTTAGGTTAGGTTACGTTAGGTTATGTTAGGTTAGGTTATGTTACGTTAGGTTAGGTTAGGTCAGGTAAGGTTAGGTACGTTAGAATAGGTTAGGTTAGGTTACGTTAGGTTAGGTTAAGTTAGGTTAGGTTAGGTTTGGTTAGGTTAGGTTAGGTTAGCTTAGGTTAGGTTAGGTTGGGATGGGTTGGGTTAGGTTGGGTTAGGTTAGGTTAGGTTAGGTTATGTTAGGTAAGGTTTGGTTAGGTTAGGTTAGGTTAGGTTAGGTTAAGATATGAACCGCGCTAAAACCGCGTTAAACAATGTCACTTAGTGAGATGCTGTGTTTTTCACCATTACAAGTCGGGAACTGCGATATCTAATGTGAAAGCGCATGAAACCGTCGTAATCTTGTAGAAAACATTGTAAAGTAGCGAATAAAACGTTTTCTAACGATAGAAGTGCGAAGGTTCGGTTAGTTTGAGTTATGTTAGTTTAAGCTAGGTAGCGTCGTGAAACCACCAAAAACGACGTCATCTAACGAGATAGTGTTGTTTTAATGCGAGTACGAAACTGCGACAGGTAAAATGTTGTGAAAGCACTCAAAACGGCATGAACAAGCCAAATACTGCGTGTTGTACCGTTACAAGTGCGAAACTGCTATGTTGTGACATTCTCGGTAAAGCGCATGCAAGTATCGTGAAACCTTAAAGAACGATGTCATTTAGCGAGATACAGCGTTCTGTACTGTAATAAGTTGGTGAGAAACTGTGAGGTCAAGCAAATATCGTATATGTGAACGAAACAGTGTAATTGAGCGTCTTTAGATACAAGTGCGAATGTTAGGTTAGGTTGACATATCAACCGTCGTAAAACCGCATTAAACAATGTAACTTAGTGAGATGTAGTGTTTTTCAACATTACAAGTCGGGAACTACGATATCTAATGTGAAAGCGCATGAAACCGTCGTATTCTTGTAGAAAACATTGTAAAGTTGCGAGTAAACGTTTTCTAACGATAGAAGTGCGAAGGTTAGGTTAGGTTAGGTTAGTTTAAGCTAGGTAGCGTCGTGAAACTACCAAAAACGACGTCATCTAACGAGATAGTGTTGTTTTATTGCGAGTATTAAACTGCGATAGGTAAAATGTTGTGAATGCACACAAAATGGCATGAACAAGCCAAATACTGCGTGTTCTACCGTTACAAGTGCGAAACTGCTATATTGTGATATTCTCGTTAAAGCGCATGCAAGCATCGTGAAACCTTAAAGAACGATGTCATTTAGCGAGATACAGCGTTCTGTACTGCAATAAGTTGGTGAAAAACTGTGAGGTTATGCAAATATCGTAATTGTGAACGAAACAGTGTAATAGAGCGTTTTTCAATACAAGTACGAATGTTAGGTTAGGTTAAGATATGAACCGTCGTAAAACCGCATTAAACAATGTCACTTAGTGAGATGCAGTGTTTTTCACCATTACAAGTTGGGAACTGCGATATCTAATGTGAAAGCACTTGCAAACGTCGTTAGGTTAGGTTAGGTTAGGTTAGGTTAGGTTACGTTAGGTTAGGTTTGGTTAGGTTAGGTTAGGTTAGGTTAGGTTATGTTAGGTTAGGTTGGGTTAGGTTAGGTTAGTTTACGTTAGGTTAAGGTATGAACCGTCGTAAAACCGCAATAAACAATGTCACTTAGTGAGATGCAGTGTTTTTCACCTTTACAAGTTGGGAACTGCGATATCTAATGTGAAAGCGCTTGAAACCGTCGTAATGTTGTAGAAAGCAATGTAAAGTAGCGAGTAAAACGTTTTCTAACGATAGAAGTGCGAAGGTTATGTTAGGTTGAGTTATGTTAGTTTAAGCCATGTAGCGTTGTGAAACCACCAAAAACGACGTCATCTAACGAGATAGTGTTGTTTTAATGCGAGTACGAAACTGCGACAGGTAAAATGTTGTGAAAGCACTCAAAACGGCATGAACAAGCCAAATACTGCGTCTTGTACCGTTACAAGTGCGAAACTGCTATGTTGTGACATTCTCGGTAAAGCGCATGCAAGTATCGTGAAACCTTAAAAAACGATGTCATTTAGCGAGATACAGCGTTCTGTACTGTAATAAGTTGGTGAGAAACTGTGAGGTCAAGCAAATATCGTAATTGTGAACGATACAGTGTAATTGAGCGTCTTTAGATACAAGTGCGAATGTTAGGTTAGGTTGACATATCAACCGTCGTAAAACCGCATTAAACAATGTCACTTAGTGAGATGTAGTGTTTTTCAACATTACAAGTCGGGAACTACGATATCTAATGTGAAAGCGCATGAAACCGTCGTAATCTTGTAGAAAACATTGTAAAGTTGCGAGTAAACGTTTTCTAACGATAGAAGTGCGAAGGTTAGGTTAGGTTAGGTTAGTTTAAGCTAGGTAGCGTCGTGAAACTACCAAAAACGACGTCATCTAACGAGATAGTGTTGTTTTATTGCGAGTATTAAACTGCGATAGGTAAAATGTTGTGAATGCACACAAAACGGCATGAACAAGCCAAATACTGCGTGTTCTACCGTTACAAGTGCGAAACTGCTATATTGTGATATTCTCGTTAAAGCGCATGCAAGCATCGTGAAACCTTAAAGAACAATGTCATTTAGCGAGATACAGCGTTCTGTGCTGCAATAAGTTGGTGAAAAACTGAGGTTATGCAAATATCCTAATTGTGAACGAAACAGTGTAATAGAGCGTTTTTTAATACAAGTGCGAATGTTAGGTTAGGTTAAGATATGAACCGTCGTAAAACCGCATTAATCAATGTCACTTAGTGAGATGCAGTGTTTTTCACCATTACAAGTCGGGAACTGCGATATCTAATGTGAAAGCGCTTGCAAACGTCGTTAGGTTAGGTTAGGTTAGGTTAGGTTACGTTAGGTTAGGTTAGGTTAGGTTTGGTTAGGATAGGTTAGGTTAGGTTAGGTTAGGGTATGTTAGGTAAGGTTTGGTTAGGTTAGGTTAGGTTAGGTTGGTTTAGGTAAGGTTAGGTTAGGTTAAGATATGAACCGCGCTAAAACCGCGTTAAACAATGTCACTTAGTGAGATGCTGTGTTTTTCACCATTACAAGTCGGGAACTGCGATATCTAATGTGAAAGCGCATGAAACCGTCGTAATCTTGTAGAAAACATTGTAAAGTAGCGAATAAAACGTTTTCTAACGATAGAAGTGCGAAGGTTCGGTTAGTTTGAGTTATGTTAGGTTAAGCTAGGTAGCGTCGTGAAACCACCAAAAACGACGTCATCTAACGAGATAGTGTTGTTTTAACGCGAGTACGAAACTGCGACAGGTAAAATGTTGTGAAAGCACTCAAAACGGCATGAACAAGCCAAATACTGCGTGTTGTACCGTTACAAGTGCGAAACTGCTATGTTGTGACATTCTCGGTAAAGCGCATGCAAGTATCGTGAAACCTTAAAGAACGATGTCATTTAGCGAGATACAGCATTCTGTACTGTAATAAGTTGGTGAGAAACTGTGAGGTCAAGCAAATATCGTAATTGTGAACGATACAGTGTAATTGAGCGTCTTTAGATACAAGTGCGAATGTTAGGTTAGGTTGACATATCAACCGTCGTAAAACCGCATTAAACAATGTCACTTAGTGAGATGTAGTGTTTTTCAACATTACAAGTCGGGAACTACGATACCTAATGTGAAAGCGCATGAAACCGCCGTAATCTTGTAGAAAACATTGTAAAGTTGCGAGTAAACGTTTTCTAACGATAGAAGTGCGAAGGTTAGGTTAGGTTAGGTTAGTTTAAGCTAGGTAGCGTCGTGAAACTACCAAAAACGACGTCATCTAACGAGATAGTGTTGTTTTATTGCGAGTATTAAACTGCGATAGGTAAAATGTTGTGAATGCACACAAAACGGCATGAACAAGCCAAATACTGCGTGTTCTACCGTTACAAGTGCGAAACTGCTATATTGTGTTATTCTCGTTAAAGCGCATGCAAGCATCGTGAAACCTTAAAGAACGATGTCATTTAGCGAGATACAGCGTTCTGTACTGCAATAAGTTGGTGAAAAACTGTGAGGTTATGCAAATATCGTAATTGTGAACGAAACAGTGTAATAGAGCGTTTTTCAATACAAGTACGAATGTTAGGTTAGGTTAAGATATGAACCGTCGTAAAACCGCATTAAACAATGTCACTTAGTGAGATGCAGTGTTTTTCACCATTACAAGTGGGGAACTGCGATATTTATTGTGAAAGCGCTTGCAACCGTCGTTAGGTTAGGTTAGGTTAGGTTAGGTTTGGTTAGGTTAGGTTAGGTTAGGTTAGGTTAGATTAGGTTAGGTTGGGTTGAGTTGGGTTGAGTTGGGTTAGGTTAGGTTAGGTTAGGTTAGGTTGGGTTGGGTTAGGTTACGTTAGGTTAGGTTAGGTTACGTTAGGTTAGGTTACGTTAGGTTAGGTTAGGTTAGGTTGCGTTAGGTTAGGTTAGGTTAGGTAAGGATAATTTGGTTAGGTTAGGTAAGGTTAGGTTAGGTTAGGTTAGGTTGGGTTGGGTGTTGGGTTGGGTTGGGTTGGGTTAGGTTGGGTTCGGTTAGGTTAGGTTACGTTAGGCTAGGTTAGGTTAGGTTACGTTAGGTTATGTTAGGTTAGGTTATGTTACGTTAGGTTAGGTTAGGTCAGGTAAGGTTAGGTTACGTTAGAATAGGTTAGGTTAGGTTACGTTAGGTTAGGTTAAGTTAGGTTAGGTTAGGTTTGGTTAGGTTAGGTTAGGTTAGCTTAGGTTAGGTTAGGTTGGGATGGGTTGGGTTAGGTTGGGTTAGGTTAGGTTAGGTTAGGTTATGTTAGGTAAGGTTTGGTTAGGTTAGGTTAGGTTGGTTTAGGTAAGGTTAGGTTAGGTTAAGATATGAACCGCGCTAAAACCGCGTTAAACAATGTCACTTAGTGAGATGCTGTGTTTTTCACCATTACAAGTCGGGAACTGCGATATCTAATGTGAAAGCGCATGAAACCGTCGTAATCTTGTAGAAAACATTGTAAAGTAGCGAATAAAACGTTTTCTAACGATAGAAGTGCGAAGGTTCGGTTAGTTTGAGTTATGTTAGTTTAAGCTAGGTAGCGTCGTGAAACCACCAAAAACGACGTCATCTAACGAGATAGTGTTGTTTTAATGCGAGTACGAAACTGCGACAGGTAAAATGTTGTGAAAGCACTCAAAACGGCATGAACAAGCCAAATACTGCGTGTTGTACCGTTACAAGTGCGAAACTGCTATGTTGTGACATTCTCGGTAAAGCGCATGCAAGTATCGTGAAACCTTAAAGAACGATGTCATTTAGCGAGATACAGCGTTCTGTACTGTAATAAGTTGGTGAGAAACTGTGAGGTCAAGCAAATATCGTATATGTGAACGAAACAGTGTAATTGAGCGTCTTTAGATACAAGTGCGAATGTTAGGTTAGGTTGACATATCAACCGTCGTAAAACCGCATTAAACAATGTAACTTAGTGAGATGTAGTGTTTTTCAACATTACAAGTCGGGAACTACGATATCTAATGTGAAAGCGCATGAAACCGTCGTATTCTTGTAGAAAACATTGTAAAGTTGCGAGTAAACGTTTTCTAACGATAGAAGTGCGAAGGTTAGGTTAGGTTAGGTTAGTTTAAGCTAGGTAGCGTCGTGAAACTACCAAAAACGACGTCATCTAACGAGATAGTGTTGTTTTATTGCGAGTATTAAACTGCGATAGGTAAAATGTTGTGAATGCACACAAAATGGCATGAACAAGCCAAATACTGCGTGTTCTACCGTTACAAGTGCGAAACTGCTATATTGTGATATTCTCGTTAAAGCGCATGCAAGCATCGTGAAACCTTAAAGAACGATGTCATTTAGCGAGATACAGCGTTCTGTACTGCAATAAGTTGGTGAAAAACTGTGAGGTTATGCAAATATCGTAATTGTGAACGAAACAGTGTAATAGAGCGTTTTTCAATACAAGTACGAATGTTAGGTTAGGTTAAGATATGAACCGTCGTAAAACCGCATTAAACAATGTCACTTAGTGAGATGCAGTGTTTTTCACCATTACAAGTTGGGAACTGCGATATCTAATGTGAAAGCACTTGCAAACGTCGTTAGGTTAGGTTAGGTTAGGTTAGGTTACGTTAGGTTAGGTTTGGTTAGGTTAGGTTAGGTTAGGTTAGGTTATGTTAGGTTAGGTTGGGTTAGGTTAGGTTAGTTTACGTTAGGTTAAGGTATGAACCGTCGTAAAACCGCAATAAACAATGTCACTTAGTGAGATGCAGTGTTTTTCACCTTTACAAGTTGGGAACTGCGATATCTAATGTGAAAGCGCTTGAAACCGTCGTAATGTTGTAGAAAGCAATGTAAAGTAGCGAGTAAAACGTTTTCTAACGATAGAAGTGCGAAGGTTATGTTAGGTTGAGTTATGTTAGTTTAAGCCATGTAGCGTTGTGAAACCACCAAAAACGACGTCATCTAACGAGATAGTGTTGTTTTAATGCGAGTACGAAACTGCGACAGGTAAAATGTTGTGAAAGCACTCAAAACGGCATGAACAAGCCAAATACTGCGTCTTGTACCGTTACAAGTGCGAAACTGCTATGTTGTGACATTCTCGGTAAAGCGCATGCAAGTATCGTGAAACCTTAAAAAACGATGTCATTTAGCGAGATACAGCGTTCTGTACTGTAATAAGTTGGTGAGAAACTGTGAGGTCAAGCAAATATCGTAATTGTGAACGATACAGTGTAATTGAGCGTCTTTAGATACAAGTGCGAATGTTAGGTTAGGTTGACATATCAACCGTCGTAAAACCGCATTAAACAATGTCACTTAGTGAGATGTAGTGTTTTTCAACATTACAAGTCGGGAACTACGATATCTAATGTGAAAGCGCATGAAACCGTCGTAATCTTGTAGAAAACATTGTAAAGTTGCGAGTAAACGTTTTCTAACGATAGAAGTGCGAAGGTTAGGTTAGGTTAGGTTAGTTTAAGCTAGGTAGCGTCGTGAAACTACCAAAAACGACGTCATCTAACGAGATAGTGTTGTTTTATTGCGAGTATTAAACTGCGATAGGTAAAATGTTGTGAATGCACACAAAACGGCATGAACAAGCCAAATACTGCGTGTTCTACCGTTACAAGTGCGAAACTGCTATATTGTGATATTCTCGTTAAAGCGCATGCAAGCATCGTGAAACCTTAAAGAACAATGTCATTTAGCGAGATACAGCGTTCTGTGCTGCAATAAGTTGGTGAAAAACTGAGGTTATGCAAATATCCTAATTGTGAACGAAACAGTGTAATAGAGCGTTTTTTAATACAAGTGCGAATGTTAGGTTAGGTTAAGATATGAACCGTCGTAAAACCGCATTAATCAATGTCACTTAGTGAGATGCAGTGTTTTTCACCATTACAAGTCGGGAACTGCGATATCTAATGTGAAAGCGCTTGCAAACGTCGTTAGGTTAGGTTAGGTTAGGTTAGGTTACGTTAGGTTAGGTTAGGTTAGGTTTGGTTAGGATAGGTTAGGTTAGGTTAGGTTAGGGTATGTTAGGTAAGGTTTGGTTAGGTTAGGTTAGGTTAGGTTGGTTTAGGTAAGGTTAGGTTAGGTTAAGATATGAACCGCGCTAAAACCGCGTTAAACAATGTCACTTAGTGAGATGCTGTGTTTTTCACCATTACAAGTCGGGAACTGCGATATCTAATGTGAAAGCGCATGAAACCGTCGTAATCTTGTAGAAAACATTGTAAAGTAGCGAATAAAACGTTTTCTAACGATAGAAGTGCGAAGGTTCGGTTAGTTTGAGTTATGTTAGGTTAAGCTAGGTAGCGTCGTGAAACCACCAAAAACGACGTCATCTAACGAGATAGTGTTGTTTTAACGCGAGTACGAAACTGCGACAGGTAAAATGTTGTGAAAGCACTCAAAACGGCATGAACAAGCCAAATACTGCGTGTTGTACCGTTACAAGTGCGAAACTGCTATGTTGTGACATTCTCGGTAAAGCGCATGCAAGTATCGTGAAACCTTAAAGAACGATGTCATTTAGCGAGATACAGCATTCTGTACTGTAATAAGTTGGTGAGAAACTGTGAGGTCAAGCAAATATCGTAATTGTGAACGATACAGTGTAATTGAGCGTCTTTAGATACAAGTGCGAATGTTAGGTTAGGTTGACATATCAACCGTCGTAAAACCGCATTAAACAATGTCACTTAGTGAGATGTAGTGTTTTTCAACATTACAAGTCGGGAACTACGATACCTAATGTGAAAGCGCATGAAACCGCCGTAATCTTGTAGAAAACATTGTAAAGTTGCGAGTAAACGTTTTCTAACGATAGAAGTGCGAAGGTTAGGTTAGGTTAGGTTAGTTTAAGCTAGGTAGCGTCGTGAAACTACCAAAAACGACGTCATCTAACGAGATAGTGTTGTTTTATTGCGAGTATTAAACTGCGATAGGTAAAATGTTGTGAATGCACACAAAACGGCATGAACAAGCCAAATACTGCGTGTTCTACCGTTACAAGTGCGAAACTGCTATATTGTGTTATTCTCGTTAAAGCGCATGCAAGCATCGTGAAACCTTAAAGAACGATGTCATTTAGCGAGATACAGCGTTCTGTACTGCAATAAGTTGGTGAAAAACTGTGAGGTTATGCAAATATCGTAATTGTGAACGAAACAGTGTAATAGAGCGTTTTTCAATACAAGTACGAATGTTAGGTTAGGTTAAGATATGAACCGTCGTAAAACCGCATTAAACAATGTCACTTAGTGAGATGCAGTGTTTTTCACCATTACAAGTGGGGAACTGCGATATTTATTGTGAAAGCGCTTGCAACCGTCGTTAGGTTAGGTTAGGTTAGGTTAGGTTTGGTTAGGTTAGGTTAGGTTAGGTTAGGTTAGATTAGGTTAGGTTGGGTTGAGTTGGGTTGAGTTGGGTTAGGTTAGGTTAGGTTAGGTTAGGTTGGGTTGGGTTAGGTTACGTTAGGTTAGGTTAGGTTACGTTAGGTTAGGTTACGTTAGGTTAGGTTAGGTTAGGTTGCGTTAGGTTAGGTTAGGTTAGGTAAGGATAATTTGGTTAGGTTAGGTAAGGTTAGGTTAGGTTAGGTTAGGTTGGGTTGGGTGTTGGGTTGGGTTGGGTTGGGTTAGGTTGGGTTCGGTTAGGTTAGGTTACGTTAGGCTAGGTTAGGTTAGGTTACGTTAGGTTATGTTAGGTTAGGTTATGTTACGTTAGGTTAGGTTAGGTCAGGTAAGGTTAGGTTACGTTAGAATAGGTTAGGTTAGGTTACGTTAGGTTAGGTTAAGTTAGGTTAGGTTAGGTTTGGTTAGGTTAGGTTAGGTTAGCTTAGGTTAGGTTAGGTTGGGATGGGTTGGGTTAGGTTGGGTTAGGTTAGGTTAGGTTAGGTTAGGTTGGGTTAGGTTAGTTTAGGTTAGGTTAGGTTAGGTTAGGTTAAGTTGGGTTGGGTTAGGTTAGGTTAGGTTAGGTAAGGTTAGGTTAGGTTAGGTTAGGTTAAGGTATGAACCGTCGTAAAACCGCATTAAACAATGTCACTTAGTGAGATGCAGTGTTTTAACCATTACAAGTCGGGAACTGCGATATCTAATGTGAAAGCGCTTGCAAACGTCGTTAGGTTAGGTTAGGTTAGGTTAGGTTAGGTTAGGTTAGGTAAGGTTAGGTTAGGTTTGGTTAGGTTAGGTTAGGTTAGGTTAGGGTATGTTAGGTAAAGTTTGGTTAGGTTAGGTTAGGTTAGGTTGGGTGAGGTAAGGTTAGGTTAGGTTAAGATATGAACCGCGCTAAAACCGCATTAAACAATGTCACTTAGTGAGATGCTGTGTTTTCCACCATTACAAGTCGGGAACTGCGATATCTAATGTGAAAGCGCATGAAACCGTCGTAATCTTGTAGAAAACATTGTAAAGTAGCGAATAAAACGTTTTCTAACGATAGAAGTGCGAAGGTTCGGTTAGTTTGAGCTAGGTAGCGTCGTGAAACCACCAAAAACGATGTCATCTAACGAGATAGTGTTGTTTTATTGCGAGTACGAAACTGCGATAGGTGAAATATTGGGAAAGCACACAAAATGGCATGAACTAGCCAGATACTGCGTCTTGTGCCGTTACAAGTGCGAAACTGCTTTATTGTGATATTCTCGTTAAAGCGCATGCAAGTATCGTGAAACCTTAAAGAACGATGTCATCTAGCGAGATACAGCGTTCTGTACTGTAATAAGTTGTTGAGAAACTGTGACGTCAAGCAAATATCGTAATTGTGAACGAAACAGTGTAATTGAGCGTATTTAGATACAAGTGCGAATGTTAGGTTAGGCTGAGATATCAACCGTCGTAAAACCGCATTAAACAATGTCACTTAGTGAGATGTAGTGTTTTTCAACATTACAAGTCGGGAACTACGATATCTAATGTGAAAGCGCATGAAACCGTCGTAATCTTGTAGAAAACATTGTAAAATTGCGAGTAAAACGTTTTCTAACGTTACAAGTGCGAAGGTTAGGTTAGGTTAAGGTTAGTTTAAGCTAGGTAGCGTCGTGAAACTACCAAAAACGACGTCATCTAACGAGATAGTGTTGTTTTATAGCGAGTATTAAACTGCGATAGGTGAAATGTTGTGAAAGCACACAAAACGGCATGAACAAGCCAAATACTGCGTGTTCTACCGTTACAAGTGCGAAACTGCTATATTGTGATATTCTCGTTAAAGCGCATGCAAGCATCGTGAAACCTTAAAGAACAATGTCATTTAGCGAGATACAGCGTTCTGTACTGCAATAAGTTGGTGAAAAACTGTGAGGTTATGCAAATAACCTAATTGTGAACGAAACAGTGTAATAGAGCGTTTTTTAATACAAGTGCGAATGTTAGGTTAGGTTAAGATATGAACCGTCGTAAAACCGCATTAATCAATGTCACTTAGTGAGATGCAGTGTTTTTCACCATTACAAGTCGGGAACTGCGATATCTAATGTGAAAGCGCTTGCAAACGTCGTTAGGTTAGGTTAGGTTAGGTTAGGTTAGGTTAGGTTAGGTTAGGTTACGTTAGGTTAGGTTAGGTTAGGTTTGGTTAGGTTAGGTTAGGTTAGGTTAGGTTAGGTTATGTTAGGTAAGGTTTGGTTAGGTTAGGTTAGGTTGGTTTAGGTAAGGTTAGGTTAGGTTAAGATATGAACCGCGCTAAAACCGCGTTAAACAATGTCACTTAGTGAGATGCTGTGTTTTTCACCATTACAAGTCGGGAACTGCGATATCTAATGTGAAAGCGCATGAAACCGTCGTAATCTTGTAGAAAACATTGTAAAGTAGCGAATAAAACGTTTTCTAACGATAGAAGTGCGAAGGTTCGGTTAGTTTGAGTTATGTTAGTTTAAGCTAGGTAGCGTCGTGAAACCACCAAAAACGACGTCATCTAACGAGATAGTGTTGTTTTAATGCGAGTACGAAACTGCGACAGGTAAAATGTTGTGAAAGCACTCAAAACGGCATGAACAAGCCAAATACTGCGTGTTGTACCGTTACAAGTGCGAAACTGCTATGTTGTGACATTCTCGGTAAAGCGCATGCAAGTATCGTGAAACCTTAAAGAACGATGTCATTTAGCGAGATACAGCGTTCTGTACTGTAATAAGTTGGTGAGAAACTGTGAGGTCAAGCAAATATCGTATATGTGAACGAAACAGTGTAATTGAGCGTCTTTAGATACAAGTGCGAATGTTAGGTTAGGTTGACATATCAACCCTCGTAAAACCGCATTAAACAATGTAACTTAGTGAGATGTAGTGTTTTTCAACATTACAAGTCGGGAACTACGATATCTAATGTGAAAGCGCATGAAACCGTCGTATTCTTGTAGAAAACATTGTAAAGTTGCGAGTAAACGTTTTCTAACGATAGAAGTGCGAAGGTTAGGTTAGGTTAGGTTAGTTTAAGCTAGGTAGCGTCGTGAAACTACCAAAAACGACGTCATCTAACGAGATAGTGTTGTTTTATTGCGAGTATTAAACTGCGATAGGTAAAATGTTGTGAATGCACACAAAATGGCATGAACAAGCCAAATACTGCGTGTTCTACCGTTACAAGTGCGAAACTGCTATATTGTGATATTCTCGTTAAAGCGCATGCAAGCATCGTGAAACCTTAAAGAACGATGTCATTTAGCGAGATACAGCGTTCTGTACTGCAATAAGTTGGTGAAAAACTGTGAGGTTATGCAAATATCGTAATTGTGAACGAAACAGTGTAATAGAGCGTTTTTCAATACAAGTACGAATGTTAGGTTAGGTTAAGATATGAAAAGTCGTAAAACCGCATTAAACAATGTCACTTAGTGAGATGCAGTGTTTTTCACCATTACAAGTTGGGAACTGCGATATCTAATGTGAAAGCACTTGCAAACGTCGTTAGGTTAGGTTAGGTTAGGTTAGGTTAGGTTACGTTAGGTTAGGTTTGGTTAGGTTAGGTTAGGTTAGGTTATGTTAGGTTAGGTTGGGTTAGGTTAGGTTAGTTTACGTTAGGTTAAGGTATGAACCGTCGTAAAACCGCAATAAACAATGTCACTTAGTGAGATGCAGTGTTTTTCACCTTTACAAGTTGGGAACTGCGATATCTAATGTGAAAGCGCTTGAAACCGTCGTAATGTTGTAGAAAGCAATGTAAAGTAGCGAGTAAAACGTTTTCTAACGATAGAAGTGCGAAGGTTATGTTAGGTTGAGTTATGTTAGTTTAAGCCATGTAGCGTTGTGAAACCACCAAAAACGACGTCATCTAACGAGATAGTGTTGTTTTATTGCGAGTACAAAACTGCGATAGGTAAAATGTGAAAGCACACAAAACGGCATGAACAAGCCAAATACTGCGTGTTGTACCGTTACAAGTGCGAAACTGCTATGTTGTGACATTCTCGGTAAAGCGCATGCAAGTATCGTGAAACCTTAAAGAACGATGTCATTTAGCGAGATACAGCGTTCTGTACTGTAATAAGTTGGCGAGAAACTGTGAGGTCAAGCAAATATCGTAATTGTGAACGAAACAGTGTAATTGAGCGTCTTTAGATACAAGTGCGAATGTTAGGTTAGGTTGACATATCAACCGTCGTAAAACCGCATTAAACAATGTCACTTAGTGAGATGTAGTGTTTTTCAACATTACAAGTCGGGAACTACGATATCTAATGTGAAAGCGCATGAAACCGTCGTAATCTTGTAGAAAACATTGTAAAGTGGCGAGTAAAACGTTTTCTAACGATAGAAGTGCGACGGTTAGGTTAGGTTAGGTTAGTTTAAGCTAAGTAGCGTCGTGAAACTACCAAAAACGACGTCATCTAACGAGATAGTGTTGTTTTATAGCGAGTATTAAACTGCGATAGGTGAAATGTTGTGAAAGCACACAAAACGGCATGAACAAGCCAAATACTGCGTGTTCTACCGTTACAAGTGCGAAACTGCTATATTGTGATATTCTCGTTAAAGCGCATGCAAGCATCGTGAAACCTTAAAGAACAATGTCATTTAGCGAGATACAGCGTTCTGTACTGCAATAAGTTGGTGAAAAACTGTGAGGTTATGCAAATATCCTAATTGTGAACGAAACAGTGTAATAGAGCGTTTATTACAAGTGCGAATGTTAGGTTAGGTTAAGATATGAACCGTCGTAAAACCGCATTAATCAATGTCACTTAGAGAGATGCAGTGTTTTTCACCATTACAAGTCGGGAACTGCGATATCTAATGTGAAAGCGCTCGCAAACGTCGTTAGGTTAGGTTAGGTTAGGTTAGGTTAGGTTACGTTAGGTTAGGTTAGGTTAGGTTTGGTTAGGTTAGGTTAGGTTAGGTTAGGTTAGGTTAGGGTATGTTAGGTAAGGTTTGGTTAGGTTAGGTTAGGTTAGTTTGGTTTAGGTAAGGTTAGGTTAGGTTAAGATATGAACCGCGCTAAAACCGCGTTAAACAATGTCACTTAGTGAGATGCTGTGTTTTTCACCATTACAAGTCGGGAACTGCGATATCTAATGTGAAAGCGCATGAAACCGTCGTAATCTTGTAGAAAACATTGTAAAGTAGCGAATAAAACGTTTTCTAACGATAGAAGTGCGAAGGTTCGGTTAGTTTGAGTTATGTTAGGTTAAGCTAGGTAGCGTCGTGAAACCACCAAAAACGACGTCATCTAACGAGATAGTGTTGTTTTAACGCGAGTACGAAACTGCGACAGGTAAAATGTTGTGAAAGCACTCAAAACGGCATGAACAAGCCAAATACTGCGTGTTGTACCGTTACACGTGCGAAACTGCTATGTTGTGACATTCTCGGTAAAGCGCATGCAAGTATCGTGAAACCTTAAAGAACGATGTCATTTAGCGAGATACAGCATTCTGTACTGTAATAAGTTGGTGAGAAACTGTGAGGTCAAGCAAATATCGTAATTGTGAACGATACAGTGTAATTGAGCGTCTTTAGATACAAGTGCGAATGTTAGGTTAGGTTGACATATCAACCGTCGTAAAACCGCATTAAACAATGTCACTTAGTGAGATGTAGTGTTTTTCAACATTACAAGTCGGGAACTACGATACCTAATGTGAAAGCGCATGAAACCGCCGTAATCTTGTAGAAAACATTGTAAAGTTGCGAGTAAACGTTTTCTAACGATAGAAGTGCGAAGGTTAGGTTAGGTTAGGTTAGTTTAAGCTAGGTAGCGTCGTGAAACTACCAAAAACGACGTCATCTAACGAGATAGTGTTGTTTTATTGCGAGTATTAAACTGCGATAGGTAAAATGTTGTGAATGCACACAAAACGGCATGAACAAGCCAAATACTGCGTGTTCTACTGTTACAAGTGCGAAACTGCTATATTGTGTTATTCTCGTTAAAGCGCATGCAAGCATCGTGAAACCTTAAAGAACGATGTCATTTAGCGAGATACAGCGTTCTGTACTGCAATAAGTTGGTGAAAAACTGTGAGGTTATGCAAATATCGTAATTGTGAACGAAACAGTGTAATAGAGCGTTTTTCAATACAAGTACGAATGTTAGGTTAGGTTAAGATATGAACCGTCGTAAAACCGCATTAAACAATGTCACTTAGTGAGATGCAGTGTTTTTCACCATTACAAGTGGGGAACTGCGATATTTATTGTGAAAGCGCTTGCAACCGTCGTTAGGTTAGGTTAGGTTAGGTTAGGTTTGGTTAGGTTAGGTTAGGTTAGGTTAGGTTAGATTAGGTTAGGTTGGGTTGAGTTGGGTTAGGTTAGGTTAGGTTGGGTTAGGTTAGGTTAGGTTAGGTTACGTTAGGTTAGGTTACGTTAGGTTAGGTTAGGTTAGGTTACGTTAGGTTAGGTTAGGTTAGGTAAGGATAATTTGGTTAGGTTAGGTAAAGTTAGGTTAGGTTAGGTTAGGTTGGGTTGGGTGTTGTTGGGTTGGGTTGGGTTGGGTTAGGTTGGGTTAGGTTAGGTTAGGTTACGTTAGGTTAGGTTAGGTTAGGTTACGTTAGGTTATGTTAGGTTAGGTTAGGTTACGTTAGGTTAGGTTAGGTCAGGTAAGGTTAGGTTACGTTAGAATAGGTTAGGTTAGGTTACGTTAGGTTAGGTTAAGTTAGGTTAGGTTAGGTTTGGTTAGGTTAGGTTAGGTTAGCTTAGGTTAGGTTAGGTTGGGTTGGGTTGGGTTAGGTTGGGTTAGGTTAGGTTAGGTTAGGTTAGGTGGGTTAGGTTAGTTTAGGTTAGGTTAGGTTAGGTTAGGTTAAGTTGGGTTGGGTTAGGTTAGGTTAGATTAGGTAAGGTTAGGTTAGGTTAGGTTAGGTTAGGTTAAGGTATGAAGCGTCGTAAAACCGCATTAAACAATGTCACTTAGTGAGATGCAGTGTTTTTCACCTTTACAAGTTGGGAACTGTGATATCTAATGTGAAAGCGCTTGAAACCGTCGTAATGTTGTAGAAAGCAATGTAAAGTAGCAAGTAAAACGTTTTCTAACGATAGAAGTGCGAAGGTCATGTTAGGTTATGTTAGTTTAAGCTAGGTAGCGTCGTGAAACTACCAAAAACAACGTCATCTAACGAGATAGTGTTGTTTTATTGCGAGTATGAAACTGCGATAGGTGAAATGTTGTGAAAGCACACAAAACGGCATGAACAAGCCAAATACTGCGTGTTGTACCGTTACAAGTGCGAAACTGCTATGTTGTGATATTCTCGTTAAAGCGCATGCAAGCATCGTGAAACCTTAAAGAACGATGTCATTTAGCGAGATACAGCGTTCTGTACTGCAATAAGTTGGTGAAAAACTGTGAGGTTATGCAAATATCCTAATTGTGAACGAAACAGTGTAATAGAGCGTTTTTTAATACAAGTGCGAATGTTAGGTTAGGTTAAGATATGAACCGTCGTAAAACCGCATTAAACAATGTCACTTAGTGAGATGCAGTGTTTTTCACCATTACAAGTTGGGAACTGCGATATCTAATGTGAAAGCACTTGCAAACGTCGTTAGGTTAGGTTAGGTTTGGTTAGGTTAGGTTAGGTTAGGTTAGGTTATGTTAGGTTAGGTTGGGTTAGGTTAGGTTAGGTTACGTTAGGTTAAGGTATGAACCGTCGTAAAACCGCAATAAACAATGTCACTTAGTGAGATGCAGTGTTTTTCACCTTTATACAAGTTGGGAACTGCGATATCTAATGTGAAAGCGCTAGAAACCGTCGTAATGTTGTAGAAAGCAATGTAAAGTAGCGAGTAAAACGTTTTCTAACGATAGAAGTGCGAAGGTTATGTTAGGTTGAGTTATGTTAGTTTAAGCTAGGTAGCGTCGTGAAACCACCAAAAACGACGTCGTCTAACGAGATAGTTGTTTTATTGCGAGTACGAAACTGCGATAGGTAAAATGTTGTGAAAGCACACAAAACGGCATGAACAAGCCAAATACTGCGTGTTGTACCGTTACAAGTGCGAAAGTGCTATGTTGTGACATTCTCGGTAAAGCGCATGCAAGTATCGTGAAACCTTAAAGAACGATGTCATTTAGCGAGATACAGCGTTCTGTACTGTAATAAGTTGGTGAGAAACTGTGAGGTCAAGCAAATATCGTAATTTTGAACGAAACAGTGTAATTGAGCGTCTTTAGATACAAGTGCGAATGTTAGGTTAGGTTGACATATCAACCGTCGTAAAACCGCATTAAACAATGTCACTTAGTGAAATGTAGTGTTTTTCAACATTACAAGTCGGGAACTACGATATCTAATGTGAAAGCGCATGAAACCGTCGTAATCTTGTAGAAAACATTATAAAGTGGCGAGTAAAACGTTTTCTAACGATAGAAGTGCGAAGGTTAGGTTAGGTTAGGTTAGTTAAGCTAGGTAGCGTCGTGAAACTACCAAAAACGACGTCATCTAACGAGATAGTGTTGTTTTATAGCGAGTATTAAACTGCGATAGGTGAAATGTTGTGAAAGCACACAAATTGGCATGAACAAGCCAAATACTGCGTGTTCTACCGTTACAAGTGCGAAACTGCTATATTGTGATATTCTCGTTAAATCGCATGCAAGCATCGTGAAACCTTAAGGAACAATGTCATTTAGCGAGATACAGCGTTCTGTACTGCAATAAGTTGGTGAAAAACTGTGAGGTTATGCAAATATCGTAATTGTGAACAAAACAGTGTAATAGAGCGTTTTTAGATACAAGTGCGAATGTTAGGTTAGGTTAAGATATGAACCGTCGTAAAACCGCATTAAACAATGTCAATTACTGAGATGCAGTGTTTTTCACCATTAAAAGTGGGGAACTGCGATATTTAATGTGAAAGCGCTTGCAACCGTCGTTAGGTTAGGTTAGGTTAGGTTAGGTTAGGTTAGGTTTGGTTAGGTTAGGTTAAGTTAGGTTAGGTTAGATTAGGTTAGGTTGGGTTGAGTTGGGTTAGGTTAGGTTAGGTTAGGTTAGGTTGGGTTGGGTTAGGTTACGTTAGGTTAGGTTAGGTTACGTTAGGTTAGGTTACGTTAGGTTAGGTTAGGTTAGGTTGCGTTAGGTTAGGTTAGGTTAGGTAAGGATAGTTTGGTTAGGTTAGGTAAGGTTAGGTTAGGTTAGGTTAGGTTGGGTTGGGTGTTGGGTTGGGTTGGGTTGGGTTAGGTTGGGTTAGGTTAGGTTAGGTTACGTTAGGCTAGGTTAGGTTAGGTTACGTTAGGTTATGTTAGGTTAGGTTATGTTACGTTAGGTTAGGTTAGGTCAGGTAAGGTTAGGTTACGTTAGAATAGGTTAGGTTAGGTTACGTTAGGTTAGGTTAAGTTAGGTTAGGTTAGGTTTGGTTAGGTTAGGTTAGGTTAGCTTAGGTTAGGTTAGGTTGGGATGGGTTGGGTTAGGTTGGGTTAGGTTAGGTTAGGTTAGGTTAGGTTGGGTTAGGTTAGTTTAGGTTAGGTTAGGTTAGGTTAGGTTAAGTTGGGTTGGGTTAGGTTAGGTTAGGTTAGGTAAGGTTAGGTTAGGTTAGGTTAGGTTAAGGTATGAACCGTCGTAAAACCGCATTAAACAATGTCACTTAGTGAGATGCAGTGTTTTAACCATTACAAGTCGGGAACTGCGATATCTAATGTGAAAGCGCTTGCAAACGTCGTTAGGTTAGGTTAGGTCAGGTTAGGTTAGGTTAGGTTAGGTTTGGTTAGGTTAGGTTAGGTTAGGTTAGGGTATGTTAGGTAAAGTTTGGTTAGGTTAGGTTAGGTTAGGTTGGGTGAGGTAAGGTTAGGTTAGGTTAAGATATGAACCGCGCTAAAACCGCATTAAACAATGTCACTTAGTGAGATGCTGTGTTTTCCACCATTACAAGTCGGGAACTGCGATATCTAATGTGAAAGCGCATGAAACCGTCGTAATCTTGTAGAAAACATTGTAAAGTAGCGAATAAAACGTTTTCTAACGATAGAAGTGCGAAGGTTCGGTTAGTTTGAGCTAGGTAGCGTCGTGAAACCACCAAAAACGATGTCATCTAACGAGATAGTGTTGTTTTATTACGAGTACGAAACTGCGATAGGTGAAATATTGGGAAAGCACACAAAATGGCATGAACTAGCCAGATACTGCGTCTTGTGCCGTTACAAGTGCGAAACTGCTTTATTGTGATATTCTCGTTAAAGCGCATGCAAGTATCGTGAAACCTTAAAGAACGATGTCATCTAGCGAGATACAGCGTTCTGTACTGTAATAAGTTGTTGAGAAACTGTGACGTCAAGCAAATATCGTAATTGTGAACGAAACAGTGTAATTGAGCGTATTTAGATACAAGTGCGAATGTTAGGTTAGGCTGAGATATCAACCGTCGTAAAACCGCATTAAACAATGTCACTTAGTGAGATGTAGTGTTTTTCAACATTACAAGTCGGGAACTACGATATCTAATGTGAAAGCGCATGAAACCGTCGTAATCTTGTAGAAAACATTGTAAAATTGCGAGTAAAACGTTTTCTAACGTTACAAGTGCGAAGGTTAGGTTAGGTTAAGGTTAGTTTAAGCTAGGTAGCGTCGTGAAACTACCAAAAACGACGTCATCTAACGAGATAGTGTTGTTTTATAGCGAGTATTAAACTGCGATAGGTGAAATGTTGTGAAAGCACACAAAACGGCATGAACAAGCCAAATACTGCGTGTTCTACCGTTACAAGTGCGAAACTGCTATATTGTGATATTCTCGTTAAAGCGCATGCAAGCATCGTGAAACCTTAAAGAACAATGTCATTTAGCGAGATACAGCGTTCTGTGCTGCAATAAGTTGGTGAAAAACTGTGAGGTTATGCAAATATCCTAATTGTGAACGAAACAGTGTAATAGAGCGTTTTTTAATACAAGTGCGAATGTTAGGTTAGGTTAAGATATGAACCGTCGTAAAACCGCATTAATCAATGTCACTTAGTGAGATGCAGTGTTTTTCACCATTACAAGTCGGGAACTGCGATATCTAATGTGAAAGCGCTTGCAAACGTCGTTAGGTTAGGTTAGGTTAGGTTAGGTTAGGTTAGGTTAGGTTAGGTTAGGTTACGTTAGGTTAGGTTAGGTTAGGTTTGGTTAGGTTAGGTTAGGTTAGGTTAGGTTAGGTTATGTTAGGTAAGGTTTGGTTAGGTTAGGTTAGGTTGGTTTAGGTAAGGTTAGGTTAGGTTAAGATATGAACCGCGCTAAAACCGCGTTAAACAATGTCACTTAGTGAGATGCTGTGTTTTTCACCATTACAAGTCGGGAACTGCGATATCTAATGTGAAAGCGCATGAAACCGTCGTAATCTTGTAGAAAACATTGTAAAGTAGCGAATAAAACGTTTTCTAACGATAGAAGTGCGAAGGTTCGGTTAGTTTGAGTTATGTTAGTTCAAGCTAGGTAGCGTCGTGAAACCACCAAAAACGACGTCATCTAACGAGATAGTGTTGTTTTAATGCGAGTACGAAACTGCGACAGGTAAAATGTTGTGAAAGCACTCAAAACGGCATGAACAAGCCAAATACTGCGTGTTGTACCGTTACAAGTGCGAAACTGCTATGTTGTGACATTCTCGGTAAAGCGCATGCAAGTATCGTGAAACCTTAAAGAACGATGTCATTTAGCGAGATACAGCGTTCTGTACTGTAATAAGTTGGTGAGAAACTGTGAGGTCAAGCAAATATCGTATATGTGAACGAAACAGTGTAATTGAGCGTCTTTAGATACAAGTGCGAATGTTAGGTTGACATATCAACCGTCGTAAAACCGCATTAAACAATGTAACTTAGTGAGATGTAGTGTTTTTCAACATTACAAGTCGGGAACTACGATATCTAATGTGAAAGCGCATGAAACCGTCGTATTCTTGTAGAAAACATTGTAAAGTTGCGAGTAAACGTTTTCTAACGATAGAAGTGCGAAGGTTAGGTTAGGTTAGGTTAGTTTAAGCTAGGTAGCGTCGTGAAACTACCAAAAACGACGTCATCTAACGAGATAGTGTTGTTTTATTGCGAGTATTAAACTGCGATAGGTAAAATGTTGTGAATGCACACAAAATGGCATGAACAAGCCAAATACTGCGTGTTCTACCGTTACAAGTGCGAAACTGCTATATTGTGATATTCTCGTTAAAGCGCATGCAAGCATCGTGAAACCTTAAAGAACGATGTCATTTAGCGAGATACAGCGTTCTGTACTGCAATAAGTTGGTGAAAAACTGTGAGGTTATGCAAATATCGTAATTGTGAACGAAACAGTGTAATAGAGCGTTTTTCAATACAAGTACGAATGTTAGGTTAGGTTAAGATATGAACCGTCGTAAAACCGCATTAAACAATGTCACTTAGTGAGATGCAGTGTTTTTCACCATTACAAGTTGGGAACTGCGATATCTAATGTGAAAGCACTTGCAAACGTCGTTAGGTTAGGTTAGGTTAGGTTAGGTTAGGTTACGTTAGGTTAGGTTTGGTTAGGTTAGGTTAGGTTAGGTTATGTTAGGTTAGGTTGGGTTAGGTTAGGTTAGTTTACGTTAGGTTAAGGTATGAACCGTCGTAAAACCGCAATAAACAATGTCACTTAGTGAGATGCAGTGTTTTTCACCTTTACAAGTTGGGAACTGCGATATCTAATGTGAAAGCGCTTGAAACCGTCGTAATGTTGTAGAAAGCAATGTAAAGTAGCGAGTAAAACGTTTTCTAACGATAGAAGTGCGAAGGTTATGTTAGGTTGAGTTATGTTAGTTTAAGCCATGTAGCGTTGTGAAACCACCAAAAACGACGTCATCTAACGAGATAGTGTTGTTTTATTGCGAGTACAAAACTGCGATAGGTAAAATGTGAAAGCACACAAAACGGCATGAACAAGCCAAATACTGCGTGTTGTACCGTTACAAGTGCGAAACTGCTATGTTGTGACATTCTCGGTAAAGCGCATGCAAGTATCGTGAAACCTTAAAGAACGATGTCATTTAGCGAGATACAGCGTTCTGTACTGTAATAAGTTGGCGAGAAACTGTGAGGTCAAGCAAATATCGTAATTGTGAACGAAACAGTGTAATTGAGCGTCTTTAGATACAAGTGCGAATGTTAGGTTAGGTTGACATATCAACCGTCGTAAAACCGCATTAAACAATGTCACTTAGTGAGATGTAGTGTTTTTCAACATTACAAGTCGGGAACTACGATATCTAATGTGAAAGCGCATGAAACCGTCGTAATCTTGTAGAAAACATTGTAAAGTGGCGAGTAAAACGTTTTCTAACGATAGAAGTGCGACGGTTAGGTTAGGTTAGGTTAGTTTAAGCTAAGTAGCGTCGTGAAACTACCAAAAACGACGTCATCTAACCAGATAGTGTTGTTTTATAGCGAGTATTAAACTGCGATAGGTGAAATGTTGTGAAAGCACACAAAACGGCATGAACAAGCCAAATACTGCGTGTTCTACCGTTACAAGTGCGAAACTGCTATATTGTGATATTCTCGTTAAAGCGCATGCAAGCATCGTGAAACCTTAAAGAACAATGTCATTTAGCGAGATACAGCGTTCTGTACTGCAATAAGTTGGTGAAAAACTGTGAGGTTATGCAAATATCCTAATTGTGAACGAAACAGTGTAATAGAGCGTTTTTTATTACAAGTGCGAATGTTAGGTTAGGTTAAGATATGAACCGTCGTAAAACCGCATTAATCAATGTCACTTAGAGAGATGCAGTGTTTTTCACCATTACAAGTCGGGAACTGCGATATCTAATGTGAAAGCGCTCGCAAACGTCGTTAGGTTAGGTTAGGTTAGGTTAGGTTACGTTAGGTTAGGTTAGGTTAGGTTTGGTTAGGTTAGGTTAGGTTAGGTTAGGTTAGGTTAGGGTATGTTAGGTAAGGTTTGGTTAGGTTAGGTTAGGTTAGTTTGGTTTAGGTAAGGTTAGGTTAGGTTAAGATATGAACCGCGCTAAAACCGCGTTAAACAATGTCACTTAGTGAGATGCTGTGTTTTTCACCATTACAAGTCGGGAACTGCGATATCTAATGTGAAAGCGCATGAAACCGTCGTAATCTTGTAGAAACCTTGTAAAGTAGCGAATAAAACGTTTTCTAACGATAGAAGTGCGAAGGTTCGGTTAGTTTGTTATGTTAGTTTAAGCTAGGTAGCGTCGTGAAACCACCAAAAACGACGTCATCTAACGAGATAGTGTTGTTTTATAGCGAGTATTAAACTGCGATAGGTGAAATGTTGTGAAAGCACACAAAACGGCATGAACAAGCCAAATACTGCGTGTTCTACCGTTACAAGTGCGAAACTGCTATATTGTGATATTCTCGTTAAATCGCATGCAAGCATCGTGAAACCTTAAAGAACAATGTCATTTAGCGAGATACAGCGTTCTGTACTGCAATAAGTTGGTGAAAAACTGTGAGGTTATGCAAATATCGTAATTGTGAACAAAACAGTGTAATAGAGCGTTTTTAGATACAAGTGCGAATGTTAGGGTAGGTTAAGATATGAACCGTCGTAAAACCGCATTAAACAATGTCAATTACTGAGATGCAGTGTTTTTCACCATTAAAAGTCGGGAACTGCGATATCTAATGTGAAAGCGCTTGCAAACGTCGTTAGGTTAGGTTAGGTTAGGTTAGGTTAGGTTAGGTTAGGTTAGGTTACGTTAGGTTAGGTTAGGTTAGGTTTGGTTAGGTTAGGTTAGGTTAGGTTAGGTTATGTTAGGTAAGGTTTGGTTAGGTTAGGTTAGGTTGGTTTAGGTAAGGTTAGGTTAGGTTAAGATATGAACCGCGCTAAAACCGCGTTAAACAATGTCACTTAGTGAGATGCTGTGTTTTTCACCATTACAAGTCGGGAACTGCGATATCTAATGTGAAAGCGCATGAAACCGTCGTAATCTTGTAGAAAACATTGTAAAGTAGCGAATAAAACGTTTTCTAACGATAGAAGTGCGAAGGTTCGGTTAGTTTATGTTAGTTTAAGCTAGGTAGCGTCGTGAAACCACCAAAAACGACGTCATCTAACGAGATAGTGTTGTTTTAATGCGAGTACGAAACTGCGACAGGTAAAATGTTGTGAAAGCACTCAAAACGGCATGAACAAGCCAAATACTCCGTGTTGTACCGTTACAAGTGCGAAACTGCTATGTTGTGACATTCTCGGTAAAGCGCATGCAAGTATCGTGAAACCTTAAAGAACGATGTCATTTAGCGAGATACAGCGTTCTGTACTGTAATAAGTTGGTGAGAAACTGTGAGGTCAAGCAAATATCGTATATGTGAACGAAACAGTGTAATTGAGCGTCTTTAGATACAAGTGCGAATGTTAGGTTAGGTTGACTTATCAACCGTCGTAAAACCGCATTAAACAATGTAACTTAGTGAGATGTAGTGTTTTTCAACATTACAAGTCGGGAACTACGATATCTAATGTGAAAGCGCATGAAACCGTCGTATTCTTGTAGAAAACATTGTAAAGTTGCGAGTAAACGTTTTCTAACGATAGAAGTGCGAAGGTTAGGTTAGGTTAGGTTAGTTTAAGCTAGGTAGCGTCGTGAAACTACCAAAAACGACGTCATCTAACGAGATAGTGTTGTTTTATTGCGAGTATTAAACTGCGATAGGTAAAATGTTGTGAATGCACACAAAATGGCATGAACAAGCCAAATACTGCGTGTTCTACCGTTACAAGTGCGAAACTGCTATATTGTGATATTCTCGTTAAAGCGCATGCAAGCATCGTGAAACCTTAAAGAACGATGTCATTTAGCGAGATACAGCGTTCTGTACTGCAATAAGTTGGTGAAAAACTGTGAGGTTATGCAAATATCGTAATTGTGAACGAAACAGTGTAATAGAGCGTTTTTCAATACAAGTACGAATGTTAGGTTAGGTTAAGATATGAACCGTCGTAAAACCGCATTAAACAATGTCACTTAGTGAGATGCAGTGTTTTTCACCATTACAAGTTGGGAACTGCGATATCTAATGTGAAAGCACTTGCAAACGTCGTTAGGTTAGGTTAGGTTAGGTTAGGTTAGGTTACGTTAGGTTAGGTTTGGTTAGGTTAGGTTAGGTTAGGTTATGTTAGGTTAGGTTGGGTTAGGTTAGGTTAGTTTACGTTAGGTTAAGGTATGAACCGTCGTAAAACCGCAATAAACAATGTCACTTAGTGAGATGCAGTGTTTTTCACCTTTACAAGTTGGGAACTGCGATATCTAATGTGAAAGCGCTTGAAACCGTCGTAATGTTGTAGAAAGCAATGTAAAGTAGCGAGTAAAACGTTTTCTAACGATAGAAGTGCGAAGGTTATGTTAGGTTGAGTTATGTTAGTTTAAGCCATGTAGCGTTGTGAAACCACCAAAAACGACGTCATCTAACGAGATAGTGTTGTTTTATTGCGAGTACAAAACTGCGATAGGTAAAATGTGAAAGCACACAAAACGGCATGAACAAGCCAAATACTGCGTGTTGTACCGTTACAAGTGCGAAACTGCTATGTTGTGACATTCTCGGTAAAGCGCATGCAAGTATCGTGAAACCTTAAAGAACGATGTCATTTAGCGAGATACAGCGTTCTGTACTGTAATAAGTTGGCGAGAAACTGTGAGGTCAAGCAAATATCGTAATTGTGAACGAAACAGTGTAATTGAGCGTCTTTAGATACAAGTGCGAATGTTAGGTTAGGTTGACATATCAACCGTCGTAAAACCGCATTAAACAATGTCACTTAGTGAGATGTAGTGTTTTTCAACATTACAAGTCGGGAACTACGATATCTAATGTGAAAGCGCATGAAACCGTCGTAATCTTGTAGAAAACATTGTAAAGTGGCGAGTAAAACGTTTTCTAACGATAGAAGTGCGACGGTTAGGTTAGGTTAGGTTAGTTTAAGCTAAGTAGCGTCGTGAAACTACCAAAAACGACGTCATCTAACGAGATAGTGTTGTTTTATAGCGAGTATTAAACTGCGATAGGTGAAATGTTGTGAAAGCACACAAAACGGCATGAACAAGCCAAATACTGCGTGTTGTACCGTTACAAGTGCGAAACTGCTATGTTGTGATATTCTCGTTAAAGCGCATGCAAGCATCGTGAAACCTTAAAGAACGATGTCATTTAGCGAGATACAGCGTTCTGTACTGCAATAAGTTGGTGAAAAACTGTGAGGTTATGCAAATATCCTAATTGTGAACGAAACAGTGTAATAGAGCGTTTTTTAATACAAGTGCGAATGTTAGGTTAGGTTAAGATATGAACCGTCGTAAAACCGCATTAAACAATGTCACTTAGTGAGATGCAGTGTTTTTCACCATTACAAGTTGGGAACTGCGATATCTAATGTGAAAGCACTTGCAAACGTCGTTAGGTTAGGTTAGGTTTGGTTAGGTTAGGTTACGTTAGGTTAGGTTAGGTTAGGTTTGGTTAGGTTAGGTTAGGTTAGGTTAGGTTAGGGTATGTTAGGTAAGGTTTGGTTAGGTTAGGTTAGGTTAGTTTGGTTTAGGTAAGGTTAGGTTAGGTTAAGATATGAACCGCGCTAAAACCGCGTTAAACAATGTCACTTAGTGAGATGCTGTGTTTTTCACCATTACAAGTCGGGAACTGCGATATCTAATGTGAAAGCGCATGAAACCGTCGTAATCTTGTAGAAAACATTGTAAAGTAGCGAATAAAACGTTTTCTAACGATAGAAGTGCGAAGGTCCGGTTAGTTTGTTATGTTAGTTTAAGCTAGGTAGCGTCGTGAAACCACCAAAAACGACGTCATCTAACGAGATAGTGTTGTTTTAATGCGAGTACGAAACTGCGACAGGTAAAATGTTGTGAAAGCACTCAAAACGGCATGAACAAGCCAAATACTGCGTCTTGTACCGTTACAAGTGCGAAACTGCTATGTTGTGACATTCTCGGTAAAGCGCATGCAAGTATCGTGAAACCTTAAAAAACGATGTCATTTAGCGAGATACAGCGTTCTGTACTGTAATAAGTTGGTGAGAAACTGTGAGGTCAAGCAAATATCGTAATTGTGAACGATACACTGTAATTGAGCGTCTTTAGATACAAGTGCGAATGTTAGGTTAGGTTGACATATCAACCGTCGTAAAACCGCATTAAACAATGTCACTTAGTGAGATGTAGTGTTTTTCAACATTACAAGTCGGGAACTACGATATCTAATGTGAAAGCGCATGAAACCGTCGTAATCTTGCAGAAAACATTGTAAAGTTGCGAGTAAACGTTTTCTAACGATAGAAGTGCGAAGGTTAGGTTAGGTTAGGTTAGTTTAAGCTAGGTAGCGTCGTGAAACTACCAAAAACGACGTCATCTAACGAGATAGTGTTGTTTTATTGCGAGTATTAAACTGCGATAGGTAAAATGTTGTGAATGCACACAAAACGGCATGAACAAGCCAAATACTGCGTGTTCTACCGTTACAAGTGCGAAACTGCTATATTGTGATATTCTCGTTAAAGCGCATGCAAGCATCGTGAAACCTTAAAGAACAATGTCATTTAGCGAGATACAGCGTTCTGTGCTGCAATAAGTTGGTGAGAAACTGTGAGGTTATGCAAATATCCTAATTGTGAACGAAACAGTGTAATAGAGCGTTTTTTAATACAAGTGCGAATGTTAGGTTAGGTTAAGATATGAACCGTCGTAAAACCGCATTAATCAATGTCACTTAGTGAGATGCAGTGTTTTTCACCATTACAAGTCGGGAACTGCGATATCTAATGTGAAAGCGCTTGCAAACGTCGTTAGGTTAGGTTAGGTTAGGTTAGGTTAGGTTACGTTAGGTTAGGTTAGGTTAGGTTTGGTTAGGTTAGGTTAGGTTAGGTTAGGTTATGTTAGGTAAGGTTTGGTTAGGTTAGGTTAGGTTAGGTTGGTTTAGGTAAGGTTAGGTTAGGTTAAGATATGAACCGCGCTAAAACCGCGTTAAACAATGTCACTTAGTGAGATGCTGTGTTTTTCACCATTACAAGTCGGGAACTGCGATATCTAATGTGAAAGCGCATGAAACCGTCGTAATCTTGTAGAAAACATTGTAAAGTAGCGAATAAAACGTTTTCTAACGATAGAAGTGCGAAGGTTAGGTTAGGTTAGGTTAGTTTAAGCTAGGTAGCGTCGTGAAACTACCAAAAACGACGTCATCTAACGAGATAGTGTTGTTTTATTGCGAGTATTAAACTGCGATAGGTAAAATGTTGTGAATGCACACAAAACGGCATGAACAAGCCAAATACTGCGTGTTCTACCGTTACAAGTGCGAAACTGCTATATTGTGTTATTCTCGTTAAAGCGCATGCAAGCATCGTGAAACCTTAAAGAACGATGTCATTTAGCGAGATACAGCGTTCTGTACTGCAATAAGTTGGTGAAAAACTGTGAGGTTATGCAAATATCGTAATTGTGAACGAAACAGTGTAATAGAGCGTTTTTCAATACAAGTACGAATGTTAGGTTAGGTTAAGATATGAACCGTCGTAAAACCGCATTAAACAATGTCACTTAGTGAGATGCAGTGTTTTTCACCATTACAAGTGGGGAACTGCGATATTTATTGTGAAAGCGCTTGCAACCGTCGTTAGGTTAGGTTAGGTTAGGTTAGGTTTGGTTAGGTTAGGTTAGGTTAGGTTAGGTTAGGTTAGGTTAGGTTGGGTTGAGTTGGGTTAGGTTAGGTTAGGTTAGGTTAGGTTGGGTTAGGTTAGGTTAGGTTAGGTTAGGTTACGTTAGGTTAGGTTACGTTAGGTTAGGTTAGGTTAGGTTACGTTAGGTTAGGTTAGGTTAGGTAAGGATAATTTGGTTAGGTTAGGTAAAGTTAGGTTAGGTTAGGTTAGGTTGGGTTGGGTGTTGTTGGGTTGGGTTGGGTTGGGTTAGGTTGGGTTAGGTTAGGTTAGGTTACGTTAGGTTAGGTTAGGTTAGGTTACGTTAGGTTATGTTAGGTTAGGTTAGGTTACGTTAGGTTAGGTTAGGTCAGGTAAGGTTAGGTTACGTTAGAATAGGTTAGGTTAGGTTACGTTAGGTTAGGTTAAGTTAGGTTAGGTTAGGTTAGGTTAGGTTAGGTTAGGTTAGCTTAGGTTAGGTTAGGTTGGGTTGGGTTGGGTTAGGTTGGGTTAGGTTAGGTTAGGTTAGGTTAGGTGGGTTAGGTTAGTTTAGGTTAGGTTAGGTTAGGTTAAGTTGGGTTGGGTTAGGTTAGGTTAGATTAGGTAAGGTTAGGTTAGGTTAGGTTAGGTTAGGTTAAGGTATGAAGCGTCGTAAAACCGCATTAAACAATGTCACTTAGTGAGATGCAGTGTTTTTCACCTTTACAAGTTGGGAACTGTGATATCTAATGTGAAAGCGCTTGAAACCGTCGTAATGTTGTAGAAAGCAATGTAAAGTAGCAAGTAAAACGTTTTCTAACGATAGAAGTGCGAAGGTCATGTTAGGTTATGTTAGTTTAAGCTAGGTAGCGTCGTGAAACTACCAAAAACAACGTCATCTAACGAGATAGTGTTGTTTTATTGCGAGTACGAAACTGCGATAGGTGAAATGTTGTGAAAGCACACAAAACGGCATGAACAAGCCAAATACTGCGTGTTGTACCGTTACAAGTGCGAAACTGCTATGTTGTGATATTCTCGTTAAAGCGCATGCAAGCATCGTGAAACCTTAAAGAACGATGTCATTTAGCGAGATACAGCGTTCTGTACTGCAATAAGTTGGTGAAAAACTGTGAGGTTATGCAAATATCCTAATTGTGAACGAAACAGTGTAATAGAGCGTTTTTTAATACAAGTGCGAATGTTAGGTTAGGTTAAGATATGAACCGTCGTAAAACCGCATTAAACAATGTCACTTAGTGAGATGCAGTGTTTTTCACCATTACAAGTTGGGAACTGCGATATCTAATGTGAAAGCACTTGCAAACGTCGTTAGGTTAGGTTAGGTTTGGTTAGGTTAGGTTAGGTTAGGTTAGGTTATGTTAGGTTAGGTTGGGTTAGGTTAGGTTAGGTTACGTTAGGTTAAGGTATGAACCGTCGTAAAACCGCAATAAACAATGTCACTTAGTGAGATGCAGTGTTTTTCACCTTTATACAAGTTGGGAACTGCGATATCTAATGTGAAAGCGCTAGAAACCGTCGTAATGTTGTAGAAAGCAATGTAAAGTAGCGAGTAAAACGTTTTCTTACGATAGAAGTGCGAAGGTTATGTTAGGTTGAGTTATGTTAGTTTAAGCTAGGTAGCGTCGTGAAACCACCAAAAACGACGTCGTCTAACGAGATAGTTGTTTTATTGCGAGTACGAAACTGCGATAGGTAAAATGTTGTGAAAGCACACAAAACGGCATGAACAAGCCAAATACTGCGTGTTGTACCGTTACAAGTGCGAAAGTGCTATGTTGTGACATTCTCGGTAAAGCGCATGCAAGTATCGTGAAACCTTAAAGAACGATGTCATTTAGCGAGATACAGCGTTCTGTACTGTAATAAGTTGGTGAGAAACTGTGAGGTCAAGCAAATATCGTAATTTTGAACGAAACAGTGTAATTGAGCGTCTTTAGATACAAGTGCGAATGTTAGGTTAGGTTGACATATCAACCGTCGTAAAACCGCATTAAACAATGTCACTTAGTGAAATGTAGTGTTTTTCAACATTACAAGTCGGGAACTACGATATCTAATGTGAAAGCGCATGGAACCGTCGTAATCTTGTAGAAAACATTATAAAGTGGCGAGTAAAACGTTTTCTAACGATAGAAGTGCGAAGGTTAGGTTAGGTTAGGTTAGTTAAGCTAGGTAGCGTCGTGAAACTACCAAAAACGACGTCATCTAACGAGATAGTGTTGTTTTATAGCGAGTATTAAACTGCGATAGGTGAAATGTTGTGAAAGCACACAAATTGGCATGAACAAGCCAAATACTGCGTGTTCTACCGTTACAAGTGCGAAACTGCTATATTGTGATATTCTCGTTAAATCGCATGCAAGCATCGTGAAACCTTAAGGAACAATGTAATTTAGCGAGATACAGCGTTCTGTACTGCAATAAGTTGGTGAAAAACTGTGAGGTTATGCAAATATCGTAATTGTGAACAAAACAGTGTAATAGAGCGTTTTTAGATACAAGTGCGAATGTTAGGTTAGGTTAAGATATGAACCGTCGTAAAACCGCATTAAACAATGTCAATTACTGAGATGCAGTGTTTTTCACCATTAAAAGTGGGGAACTGCGATATTTAATGTGAAAGCGCTTGCAACCGTCGTTAGGTTAGGTTAGGTTAGGTTAGGTTAGGTTTGGTTAGGTTAGGTTAAGTTAGGTTAGGTTAGATTAGGTTAGGTTGGGTTGAGTTGGGTTAGGTTAGGTTAGGTTAGGTTAGGTTGGGTTGGGTTAGGTTAGGTTAGGTTAGGTTAGGTTACGTTAGGTTAGGTTACGTTAGGTTAGGTTAGGTTAGGTTACGTTAGGTTAGGTTAGGTTAGGTAAGGATAATTTGGTTAGGTTAGGTAAGGTTAGGTTAGGTTAGGTTAGGTTGGGTTGGGTGTTGGGTTGGGTTGGGTTGGGTTAGGTTGGGTTAGGTTAGGTTAGGTTACGTTAGGCTAGGTTAGGTTAGGTTACGTTAGGTTATGTTAGGTTAGGTTATGTTACGTTAGGTTAGGTTAGGTCAGGTAAGGTTAGGTTACGTTAGAATAGGTTAGGTTAGGTTACGTTAGGTTAGGTTAAGTTAGGTTAGGTTAGGTTTGGTTAGGTTAGGTTAGGTTAGCTTAGGTTAGGTTAGGTTGGGATGGGTTGGGTTAGGTTGGGTTAGGTTAGGTTAGGTTAGGTTGGGTTAGGTTAGTTTAGGTTAGGTTAGGTTAGGTTAGGTTAAGTTGGGTTGGGTTAGGTTAGGTTAGGTTAGGTAAGGTTAGGTTAGGTTAGGTTAGGTTAAGGTATGAACCGTCGTAAAACCGCTATAAACAATGTCACTTAGTGAGATGCAGTGTTTTAACCATTACAAGTCGGGAACTGCGATATCTAATGTGAAAGCGCTTGCAAACGTCGTTAGGTTAGGTTAGGTTAGGTTAGGTTAGGTTAGGTTAGGTTAGGTTTGGTTAGGTTAGGTTAGGTTAGGTTAGGGTATGTTAGGTAAGGTTTTGTTAGGTTAGGTTAGGTTAGGTTGGGTGAGGTAAGGTTAGGTTAGGTTAAGATATGAACCGCGCTAAAACCGCATTAAACAATGTCACTTAGTGAGATGCTGTGTTTTCCACCATTACAAGTCGGGAACTGCGATATCTAATGTGAAAGCGCATGAAACCGTCGTAATCTTGTAGAAAACATTGTAAAGTAGCGAATAAAACGTTTTCTAACGATAGAAGTGCGAAGGTTCGGTTAGTTTGAGCTAGGTAGCGTCGTGAAACCACCAAAAACGATGTCATCTAACGAGATAGTGTTGTTTTATTGCGAGTACGAAACTGCGATAGGTGAAATATTGGGAAAGCACACAAAATGGCATGAACTAGCCAGATACTGCGTCTTGTGCCGTTACAAGTGCGAAACTGCTTTATTGTGATATTCTCGTTAAAGCGCATGCAAGTATCGTGAAACCTTAAAGAACGATGTCATCTAGCGAGATACAGCGTTCTGTACTGTAATAAGTTGTTGAGAAACTCTGACGTCAAGCAAATATCGTAATTGTGAACGAAACAGTGTAATTGAGCGTATTTAGATACAAGTGCGAATGTTAGGTTAGGCTGAGATATCAACCGTCGTAAAACCGCATTAAACAATGTCACTTAGTGAGATGTAGTGTTTTTCAACATTACAAGTCGGGAACTACGATATCTAATGTGAAAGCGCATGAAACCGTCGTAATCTTGTAGAAAACATTGTAAAATTGCGAGTAAAACGTTTTCTAACGTTAGAAGTGCGAAGGTTAGGTTAGGTTAAGGTTAGTTTAAGCTAGGTAGCGTCGTGAAACTACCAAAAACGACGTCATCTAACGAGATAGTGTTGTTTTATAGCGAGTATTAAACTGCGATAGGTGAAATGTTGTGAAAGCACACAAAACGGCATGAACAAGCCAAATACTGCGTGTTCTACCGTTACAAGTGCGAAACTGCTATATTGTGATATTCTCGTTAAAGCGCAATGCAAGCATCGTGAAACCTTAAAGAACAATGTCATTTAGCGAGATACAGCGTTCTGTACTGCAATAAGTTGGTGAAAAACTGTGAGGTTATGCAAATATCCTAATTGTGAACGAAACAGTGTAATAGAGCGTTTTTTAATACAAGTGCGAATGTTAGGTTAGGTTAAGATATGAACCGTCGTAAAACCGCGTTAATCAATGTCACTTAGTGAGATGCAGTGTTTTTCACCATTACAAGTCGGGAACTGCGATTTCTAATGTGAAAGCGCTTGCAAACGTCGTTAGGTTAGGTTAGGTTAGGTTAGGTTAGGTTAGGTTAGGTTAGGTTACGTTAGGTTAGGTTAGGTTAGGTTTGGTTAGGTTAGGTTAGGTTAGGTTAGGTTAGGTTATGTTAGGTAAGGTTTGGTTAGGTTAGGTTAGGTTAGGTTGGTTTAGGTAAGGTTAGGTTAGGTTAAGATATTGTCACGTTAAAGAGACAGGAGACGTTTTTAAGGCGTCCTCACAAAAGTCCGAAGAGCGGTCGGCTCAGCACAGCCAAAAACAGAACAATGGCACGAGGGGAACTGCCACTTCGTCTGCCTCTTTTGCGCTGGCAGATCAAGCGCGCGGCACTGCCCCTCCTCCCTGAAGAGCATTGCCTCGATGCTAAACGAAGCGTGTATCGTAAAAAAAAAACATTGTCACAGTGTGTGGTACGGTTTTAACCGCACCACGTGCACAATCTCGGGTCGTAGCTGTCGGCGTCGGGGTGGTTGGCTTCCGTCCGGAAGGACTTCGTAATTGACGTCGCTCACTTGTCGTAGCACTTTGTACGGGCCAAAATACCGACTGAGAAGCTTCTCAGAGAGACCTTTGCAGCGCACAGGGGTCCAAACCAACACCTGGTCACCTGGTTTATAATCGACTTGTCTGTGGCAGCGGTTGTAGCGCTGTGCATCGACGCCTTGTTGTTTCTTGATGTTTACGCGGGCTAGTTGACGTGCTTCCTCGGCTCGTTGCACGAAACACTCAGCATCTTCGTCGAGATTCTCGATGTTGTCAATGTCGCATGGGAGCATTGCGTCCAACATCGTCTGAACGTCCCGACCGTATAGAAGACGAAACGGAGTGAATCGTGTGGTCTCTTGCGTAGCGGTATTATACGCGAATGTTACGTAAGGCAGTATTTCATCCCACGTCTTGTGCTGTACGTCTATGTACATAGACAGCATATCAGTCATCGTTTTGTTAAGCCGCTCGGTCAGTCCATTTGTCTGAGGGTGATACGCTGTTGTCTTGCGATGCGTGGAGTAACTTAACTGAAAAACTTGTTCAAGGAGCCTTGCTGTAAACGCTGTTCCTCGGTCTGTGATGACACAGGATGGAGCACCGTGGCGTAATACAATTCTCTCGATGAAAAACTGAGCAACTTCACAAGCCGTGCTTTTAGGAAGCGCCTTAGTTTCAGCATAGCGGGTTAGATAATCTGTAGCGACGATTATCCACTTGTTGCCGGAAGATGACAAGGGAAACGGACCCAGGAGGTCCATGCCGACTTGATCGAAGGGTGTTCTGGGTGGCTCGATAGGGTGAAGTAATCCCGCAGGCTTAACAGATGGGGATTTTCGGCGCTGGCATTCGCGGCAGGCTTGAACGTACTGTTTAACGCAAGCGGCAAGTTTCGGCCAGTAGTAAGACTTTCGTACCCTAGCGATGGTTCGGGTGATGCCCAGATGGCCCGATGGAGGCTCGTTGTGGCAGGCAAATAGAATTTCCTCACGCAGCTCTGCGGGGACGACCAACAGGTAAGTTTTGTTGCTGGCGGCTGCGTTCTTCTTGTACAACACGCCCTGTCGTAAGCAGAAGGATGACAATCCGCGAGTTATATGCTGGGGCAGTGATACGTTGCGGCCCTCTAGATGTTCAATGATAGGTCGCAATTGAGCATCTGCTCGCTGCCGTAAAGCCAAGTCTGTTACGCTTACGGAGCCAAGGAAAGGGCAGTCCTCTTCGAAGCTCTGAGCGGCAGGCTCAACTGGCGCGCGTGACAACGTGTCCGCATCTTCGTGTGCACGACCGGACTTGTACACGATATTGACGTCGTACTCCTGCAGACGTAGGCTCCACCTTGCCAGTCGTCCGGAGGGGTCTCTGAGGTTCGCAAGCCAGCACAGCGAGTGATGATCCGTCACTACTCTGAATGGACGGCCGTAAAGGTAAGGTCGAAACTTAGCAATTGCCCACACGACAGCAAGGCACTCCTTCTCCGTGGTACTGTAGTTTGACTCCGGGCGTGTTAGGGTTCGGCTTGCGTAGGCGATAACCTTTTCAATTCCCTCCTGCCGTTGGACGAGTACCGCGCCCAGACCGACGTTACTGGCGTCGGTATGAATTTCTGTTTCGGCTTCCTCGTCGAAATGTCCAAGAACAGGTGGTGATGCCAGGCGAAGCCGAAGCTCTGTGAATGCTGATTCTTGTTCAGCACTCCAAACGAACGGCGTATCGTCTCTAGTGAGTCTAGTTAATGGTTCGGCAATTTTCGAAAAATTGCCTATAAAGCGCCGGTAGTACGCGCATAGACCAAGAAACCGCCGCACACTTTTCTTATCGGCAGGAGTCGGGAAGGCTGCGACAGCGGCGGTTTTCTCAGGGTCAGGACGGACGCCTTCTGCGCTTACGACATGTCCAAGGAACTTTAGTTCTTCGTAACCGAAATGGCATTTTTGCGGCTTTAACGTAAGGTTAGCCGTCCGAATCGCCTCAAGTACTTGTCGTAGTCGCTTCAGATGTTCGGAGAAGCTGGTTGAAAACACGACCACATCATCCAAGTACACAAGGCAGCTTTGCCATTTTAAGTCAGTCAACACAGTGTCCATCATGCGTTGGAAGGTAGCTGGCGCAGAGCAGAGTCCGAACGGTAGCACCCGAAATTCGTAGAGGCCATCCGGCGTGACAAAGGCGGTTTTTTCGCGGTCGCGCTCATCAACCTCAATTTGCCAGTAGCCACTCTTTAAATCCAGGGAAGAAAAATACTTCGCTCGTCGTAGTCGGTCAAGCGAGTCATCAATACGCGGCAGCGGATAAACATCTTTTTTTGTGACGTTGTTGAGCTTTCTGTAATCTACACAGAAGCGAAGCGTACCGTCCTTCTTCTTAACCAGAACGACCGGTGAGGACCAGGGACTGTTCGAAGGCTGGATAACGCCGTCGTCGATCATTTCTTTCACTTGCTGCTTGATAGCTGCGCGTTCTGTCGGCGAGACGCGGTATGGCTGTTGGTGAATAGGTCTTGCGTCGTCGTAAGTGATTATCCTGTGCTGTGTAATTGGCGTCTGACTCACTTTAGACGACTGAGCAAAGCACGCCCTGAATTCAAACAATAGCTCTCGCAAGGCCCTCTGGTTCTCTTCTGGCAGTGCACTGTTCATGTCAACATCTATTACGGTTTGTCCATTGCGGCTACTGTCTTCACAGGCAAAACACTCAATGACGTCCTCCAAGGCTTCAGCGTAGGCGACCGCAGTGCCCCGGAAAAGGTGACGATGCTCATTGGTGAAATTTGTAATCATGACCTCGGCTGTACCGTTCCGAATGTCAATGATGCCTCGTGCCACAGAAATTCCAAGCGCCAGCAGCAGGGAGACGTTGCACTCTGCCACTGTTTCACCGTCACTGGTTCCTTCGGAAGTCACCTGAATTAGGATACTTGCACGAGGTGGTATTGTGACACTGTCGTCGGAAACACGGAGGGCGGTTGTACGGCGGTTGGAGTCCCTTGACGTAGCGTTGACTGTCGAAAAGGAAATGCAGCGTCGCCGTAGGTCGATTACGGCGCCATATTCCCGAAGAAAATCGAGGCCGAGAATTAATTCGCGGGAGCAGTCACGTAGCACGATGGAGCTGACCAAAAACGTGCAGCCTCGTATTTGTAGCCTGGACGTGCACAAACCAACCGGCGTTACAACATGTCCGCCAGCTGTACGTACATGCGATCCTGTCCAAGGCATTATCACTTTCTTCAAGGTACGTGCCAATTGTCCGCTAATAATCGAGTAGTCAGCACCAGTGTCTATTAAGGCAGTTAAATTGCGACCGTCGAGCAGCACAGGTATGTCCATTGAAAAGTCGCTCAGCTGGGATACAGGCGCCGGCGTAGTCGAATTTCCGTTGGTCCGATGTCGCGTCGATTGGAGGGCGAGGTCTTCATCACGTCGAGAATCAGCGGCCTCGCCTCGAAAGGTCGCTGGCGTTAGTTTTCCAGGCGAGGGCTCGGAGACCGTCCTTGCGGCCTTCGATTTCCGTTGCCTGAATAAGATGACGACCGCGGTGACGGTGAGCGCGACTGACGCCTGAGTGGGACGTTCTGCCGAGCGATAAAATCTTCAATTTCTGGTGGTCTCTGTCCAAACCGGGGGCGGGGTGAATTGGCAGGAAAACCCTGCAGCCCAAGTCGGCGGTACTGGCAGTCTCGGTAGAGGTGACCCGCTTCACCGCAGTGGTAGCAAAGCGGTCGTCGGTCGGGCATGCGCCATATGTCGGATTTACGCATGACGGGTCGAGTGTCTGCAAAATAAGGGACCACCTGTGCGGACTGCAGTGTGGCGTACGGGGTTGCGGCTGGTAGTGGGACTGGTGCAGGTGCGTTGTGTTCGAACGTGTCGGTATAAGTGGTGCGCTGGAAACCACTCACTGGGGATGGTGTCGTGGACGACGGAACGGTGCGTCTCAATACGTCTGCGTAGGTCACCCCTAGAGGTTCACTTGAAGTTGCGAACGCCTGAAGTGGTGCAGCAACCTGCGTTGGTGTCTCGCGGCGAGGTGTGCCGAGCGCATGCTGAACTTCGTCACGTATGATGGTGGCGATGCAATTCGTGGAAGGCTGCTGCTGCGCCTGGTTCAGCTGTTGCAGCTGTTGTAGCTCGTCGCGAACAACCGAACGTATCAGCTCGCGAAGCGCTCCCACGTCGGTCGGGAACGAGCCTAGCCCGGTGGTATAGGTAGCATTCACTTGCCGATCGTACTGGTTCCGCTGCTGCAGCGCCTTTTCCATGGCGACGGCTTCAGTGAGGAACTCCGCGACCGTTCTAGGCGGACTACGAATGAGTCCAGCGAAGAGCTGCTCTTTCACACCTCGCATCAAGTGTCGCAGCTTCTTGTCTTCCGGCATGGTTGGATCGGCGCGAGTGAACAGATGAACCATATCCTCCACGTATGTAGCCACACCTTCATTAGGCATCTGCATGCGGGACTGGAGGGCCCTTTCAGCGCGCTCTCGACGATCGAGACTCGAGTACGTTTCGCGGAGCCTGTGACAGAACTCATGCCACGACGTTAGGAGGCCCTTGCGGTTCTGGAACCATGTGCGAGCACCATCCAGAAGACTAAAGTACACATTCTTGAGCTTCGCTACTTCGTCCCACCCGTTGAAATCCGCTACGTACTCGTACTCAGCCAGCCAATCTTCCACATCTTCATAGAGGCCACCACGAAAGGGACTCGGAACACGTGGTTTTTGTAGCGTGTAATGAGTGGGTGCAGCTGCGGGTGCAGCGGTTGGAGCAGCGGCGGCTCCAGCGGTAGGGGAAGCGGTGACAGCAACAGTATTCTCCATACCAGTCGACGTACTTGTACTGTGAGGCACAAACTCGGGGGACAGTCCTCGAATCCTCCGACTGAAACGGTGTACCGGCGTAAGCTCTGGGTTTTGGGTCACGTTCCGGCTGCTAGAAGGAGTCTGTTGCATAGGTGAGGTTACCCAGCACCTCCACCATTAAAATGTCACGTTAAAGAGACAGGAGACGTTTTTAAGGCGTCCTCACAAAAGTCCGAAGAGCGGTCGGCTCAGCACAGCCAAAAACAGAACAATGGCACGAGGGGAACTGCCACTTCGTCTGCCTCTTTTGCGCTGGCAGATCAAGCGCGCGGCAATATGAACCGCGCTAAAACCGCGTTAAACAATGTCACTTAGTGAGATGCTGTGTTTTTCACCATTACAAGTCGGGAACTGCGATATCTAAAGTGAAAGCGCATGAAACCGTCGTAATCTTGTAGAAAACATTGTAAAGCAGCGAATAAAACGTTTTCTAACGATATAAGTGCGAAGGTTCGGTTAGTTTGAGTTATGTTAGTTTAAGCTAGGTAGCGTCGTGAAACCACCAAAAACGACGTCATCTAACGAGATAGTGTTGTTTTAATGCGAGTACGAAACTGCGACAGGTAAAATGTGAAAGCACTCAAAACGGCATGAACAAGCCAAATACTGCGTGTTGTACCGTTACAAGTGCGAAACTGCTATGTTGTGACATTCTCGGTAAAGCGCATGCAAGTATCGTGAAACCTTAAAGAACGATGTCATTTAGCGAGATACAGCGTTCTGTACTGTAATAAGTTGGTGAGAAACTGTGAGGTCAAGCAAATATCGTATATGTGAACGAAACAGTGTAATTGAGCGTCTTTAGATACAAGTGCGAATGTTAGGTTAGGTTGACATATCAACCGTCGTAAAACCGCATTAAACAATGTAACTTAGTGAGATGTAGTGTTTTTCAACATTACAAGTCGGGAACTACGATATCTAATGTGAAAGCGCATGAAACCGTCGTATTCTTGTAGAAAACATTGTAAAGTTGCGAGTAAACGTTTTCTAACGATAGAAGTGCGAAGGTTAGGTTAGGTTAGGTTAGTTTAAGCTAGGTAGCGTCGTGAAACTACCAAAAACGACGTCATCTAACGAGATAGTGTTGTTTTATTGCGAGTATTAAACTGCGATAGGTAAAATGTTGTGAATGCACACAAAATGGCATGAACAAGCCAAATACTGCGTGTTCTACCGTTACAAGTGCGAAACTGCTATATTGTGATATTCTCGTTAAAGCGCATGCAAGCATCGTGAAACCTTAAAGAACGATGTCATTTAGCGAGATACAGCGTTCTGTACTGCAATAAGTTGGTGAAAAACTGTGAGGTTATGCAAATATCGTAATTGTGAACGAAACAGTGTAATAGAGCGTTTTTCAATACAAGTACGAATGTTAGGTTAGGTTAAGATATGAACCGTCGTAAAACCGCATTAAACAATGTCACTTAGTGAGATGCAGTGTTTTTCACCATTACAAGTTGGGAACTGCGATATCTAATGTGAAAGCACTTGCAAACGTCGTTAGGTTAGGTTAGGTTAGGTTAGGTTAGGTTACGTTAGGTTAGGTTTGGTTAGGTTAGGTTAGGTTAGGTTATGTTAGGTTAGGTTGGGTTAGGTTAGGTTAGTTTACGTTAGGTTAAGGTATGAACCGTCGTAAAACCGCAATAAACAATGTCACTTAGTGAGATGCAGTGTTTTTCACCTTTACAAGTTGGGAACTGCGATATCTAATGTGAAAGCGCTTGAAACCGTCGTAATGTTGTAGAAAGCAATGTAAAGTAGCGAGTAAAACGTTTTCTAACGATAGAAGTGCGAAGGTTATGTTAGGTTGAGTTATGTTAGTTTAAGCCATGTAGCGTTGTGAAACCACCAAAAACGACGTCATCTAACGAGATAGTGTTGTTTTATTGCGAGTACAAAACTGCGATAGGTAAAATGTGAAAGCACACAAAACGGCATGAACAAGCCAAATACTGCGTGTTGTACCGTTACAACTGCGAAACTCCTATGTTGTGACATTCTCGGTAAAGCGCATGCAAGTATCGTGAAACCTTAAAGAACGATGTCATTTAGCGAGATACAGCGTTCTGTACTGTAATAAGTTGGCGAGAAACTGTGAGGTCAAGCAAATATCGTAATTGTGAACGAAACAGTGTAATTGAGCGTCTTTAGATACAAGTGCGAATGTTAGGTTAGGTTGACATATCAACCGTCGTAAAACCGCATTAAACAATGTCACTTAGTGAGATGTAGTGTTTTTCAACATTACAAGTCGGGAACTACGATATCTAATGTGAAAGCGCATGAAACCGTCGTAATCTTGTAGAAAACATTGTAAAGTGGCGAGTAAAACGTTTTCTAACGATAGAAGTGCGACGGTTAGGTTAGGTTAGGTTAGTTTAAGCTAAGTAGCGTCGTGAAACTACCAAAAACGACGTCATCTAACGAGATAGTGTTGTTTTATAGCGAGTATTAAACTGCGATAGGTGAAATGTTGTGAAAGCACACAAAACGGCATGAACAAGCCAAATACTGCGTGTTCTACCGTTACAAGTGCGAAACTGCTATATTGTGATATTCTCGTTAAAGCGCATGCAAGCATCGTGAAACCTTAAAGAACAATGTCATTTAGCGAGATACAGCGTTCTGTACTGCAATAAGTTGGTGAAAAACTGTGAGGTTATGCAAATATCCTAATTGTGAACGAAACAGTGTAATAGAGCGTTTTTTAATACAAGTGCGAATGTTAGGTTAGGTTAAGATATGAACCGTCGTAAAACCGCATTAATCAATGTCACTTAGTGAGATGCAGTGTTTTTCACCATTACAAGTCGGGAACTGCGATATCTAATGTGAAAGCGCTTGCAAACGTCGTTAGGTTAGGTTAGGTTAGGTTAGGTTAGGTTACGTTAGGTTAGGTTAGGTTAGGTTTGGTTAGGTTAGGTTAGGTTAGGTTAGGGTATGTTAGGTAAGGTTTGGTTAGGTTAGGTTAGGTTAGGTTGGTTTAGGTAAGGTTAGGTTAGGTTAAGATATGAACCGCGCTAAAACCGCGTTAAACAATGTCACTTAGTGAGATGCTGTGTTTTTCACCATTACAAGTCGGGAACTGCGATATCTAATGTGAAAGCGCATGAAACCGTCGTAATCTTGTAGGAAACATTGTAAAGTAGCGAATAAAACGTTTTCTAACGATAGAAGTGCGAAGGTTCGGTTAGTTTGAGTTATGTTAGTTTAAGCTAGGTAGCGTCGTGAAACCACCAAAAACGACGTCATCTAACGAGATAGTGTTGTTTTAATGCGAGTACGAAACTGCGACAGGTAAAATGTTGTGAAAGCACTCAAAACGGCATGAACAAGCCAAATACTGCGTGTTGTACCGTTACAAGTGCGAAACTGCTATGTTGTGACATTCTCGGTAAAGCGCATGCAAGTATCGTGAAACCTTAAAGAACGATGTCATTTAGCGAGATACAGCGTTCTGTACTGCAATAAGTTGGTGAAAAACTGTGAGGTTATGCAAATATCGTAATTGTGAACAAAACAGTGTAATAGAGCGTTTTTAGATACAAGTGCGAATGTTAGGTTAGGTTAAGATATGAACCGTCGTGAAACCGCATTAAACAATGTCAATTACTGAGATGCAGTGTTTTTCACCATTAAAAGTGGGGAACTGCGATATTTAATGTGAAAGCGCTTGCAACCGTCGTTAGGTTAGGTTAGGTTAGGTTAGGTTAGGTTTGGTTAGGTTAGGTTAGGTTAGGTTAGGTTAGATTAGGTTAGGTTGGGTTGAGTTGGGTTAGGTTAGGTTAGGTTAGGTTAGGTTGGGTTGGGTTAGGTTAGGTTAGGTTAGGTTAGGTTACGTTAGGTTAGGTTACGTTAGGTTAGGTTAGGTTAGGTTACGTTAGGTTAGGTTAGGTTAGGTAAGGATAATTTGGTTAGGTTAGGTAAGGTTAGGTTAGGTTAGGTTAGGTTGGGTTGGGTGTTGGGTTGGGTTGGGTTGGGTTAGGTTGGGTTAGGTTAGGTTAGGTTACGTTAGGTTAGGTTAGGTTAGGTTACGTTAGGTTATGTTAGGTTAGGTTAGGTTACGTTAGGTTAGGTTAGGTCAGGTAAGGTTAGGTTACGTAGAATAGGTTAGGTTAGGTTACGTTAGGTTAGGTTAAGTTAGGTTAGGTTAGGTTTGGTTAGGTTAGGTTAGGTTAGCTTAGGTTAGGTTAGGTTGGGATGGGTTGGGTTAGGTTGGGTTAGGTTAGGTTAGGTTAGGTTAGTTTAGGTTAGGTTAGGTTAGGTTAGGTTAAGTTGGGTTGGGTTAGGTTAGGTTAGGTTAGGTTAGGTTAAGGTATGAACCGTCGTAAAACCGCATTAAACAATGTCACTTAGTGAGATGCAGTGTTTTAACCCTTACAAGTCGGGAACTGCGATATCTAATGTGAAAGCGCTTGCAAACGTCGTTAGGTTAGGTTAGGTTAGGTTAGGTTAGGTTAGGTTTGGTTAGGTTAGGTTAGGTTAGGTTAGGGTATGTTAGGTAAGGTTTGGTTAGGTTAGGTTAGGTTAGGTTGGGTGAGGTAAGGTTAGGTTAGGTTAAGATATGAACCGCGCTAAAACCGCATTAAACAATGTCACTTAGTGAGATGCTGTGTTTTCCACCATTACAAGTCGGGAACTGCGATATCTAATGTGAAAGCGCATGAAACCGTCGTAATCTTGTAGAAAACATTGTAAAGTAGCGAATAAAACGTTTTCTAACGATAGAAGTGCGAAGGTTCGGTTAGATTGAGCTAGGTAGCGTCGTGAAACCACCAAAAACGATGTCATCTAACGCGATAGTGTTGTTTTATTGCGAGTACGAAACTGCGATAGGTGAAATGTTGTGAAAGCACACAAATTGGCATGAACAAGCCAAATACTGCGTGTTCTACCGTTACAAGTGCGAAACTGCTATATTGTGATATTCTCGTTAAATCGCATGCAAGCATCGTGAAACCTTAAGGAACAATGTCATTTAGCGAGATACAGCGTTCTGTACTGCAATAAGTTGGTGAAAAACTGTGAGGTTATGCAAATATCGTAATTGTGAACAAAACAGTGTAATAGAGCGTTTTTAGATACAAGTGCGAATGTTAGGTTAGGTTAAGATATGAACCGTCGTAAAACCGCATTAAACAATGTCAATTACTGAGATGCAGTGTTTTTCACCATTAAAAGTGGGGAACTGCGATATTTAATGTGAAAGCGCTTGCAACCGTCGTTAGGTTAGGTTAGGTTAGGTTAGGTTAGGTTTGGTTAGGTTAGGTTAAGTTAGGTTAGGTTAGATTAGGTTAGGTTGGGTTGAGTTGGGTTAGGTTAGGTTAGGTTAGGTTAGGTTGGGTTGGGTTAGGTTACGTTAGGTTAGGTTAGGTTACGTTAGGTTAGGTTACGTTAGGTTAGGTTAGGTTAGGTTGCGTTAGGTTAGGTTAGGTTAGGTAAGGATAATTTGGTTAGGTTAGGTAAGGTTAGGTTAGGTTAGGTTAGGTTGGGTTGGGTGTTGGGTTGGGTTGGGTTGGGTTAGGTTGGGTTAGGTTAGGTTAGGTTACGTTAGGCTAGGTTAGGTTAGGTTACGTTAGGTTATGTTAGGTTAGGTTATGTTACGTTAGGTTAGGTTAGGTCAGGTAAGGTTAGGTTACGTTAGAATAGGTTAGGTTAGGTTACGTTAGGTTAGGTTAAGTTAGGTTAGGTTAGGTTTGGTTAGGTTAGGTTAGGTTAGCTTAGGTTAGGTTAGGTTGGGATGGGTTGGGTTAGGTTGGGTTAGGTTAGGTTAGGTTAGGTTAGGTTGGGTTAGGTTAGTTTAGGTTAGGTTAGGTTAGGTTAGGTTAAGTTGGGTTGGGTTAGGTTAGGTTAGGTTAGGTAAGGTTAGGTTAGGTTAGGTTAGGTTAAGGTATGAACCGTCGTAAAACCGCATTAAACAATGTCACTTAGTGAGATGCAGTGTTTTAACCATTACAACTCGGGAACTGCGATATCTAATGTGAAAGCGCTTGCAAACGTCGTTAGGTTAGGTTAGGTTAGGTTAGGTTAGGTTTGGTTAGGTTAGGTTAGGTTAGGTTAGGGTATGTTAGGTAAAGTTTGGTTAGGTTAGGTTAGGTTAGGTTAGGTTGGGTGAGGTAAGGTTAGGTTAGGTTAAGATATGAACCGCGCTAAAACCGCATTAAACAATGTCACTTAGTGAGATGCTGTGTTTTCCACCATTACAAGTCGGGAACTGCGATATCTAATGTGAAAGCGCATGAAACCGTCGTAATCTTGTAGAAAACATTGTAAAGTAGCGAATAAAACGTTTTCCAACGATAGAAGTGCGAAGGTTCGGTTAGTTTGAGCTAGGTAGCGTCGTGAAACCACCAAAAACGATGTCATCTAACGAGATAGTGTTGTTTTATTGCGAGTACGAAACTGCGATAGGTGAAATATTGGGAAAGCACACAAAATGGCATGAACTAGCCAGATACTGCGTCTTGTGCCGTTACAAGTGCGAAACTGCTTTATTGTGATATTCTCGTTAAAGCGCATGCAAGTATCGTGAAACCTTAAAGAACGATGTCATCTAGCGAGATACAGCGTTCTGTACTGTAATAAGTTGTTGAGAAACTGTGACGTCAAGCAAATATCGTAATTGTGAACGAAACAGTGTAATTGAGCGTATTTAGATACAAGTGCGAATGTTAGGTTAGGCTGAGATATCAACCGTCGTAAAACCGCATTAAACAATGTCACTTAGTGAGATGTAGTGTTTTTCAACATTACAAGTCGGGAACTACGATATCTAATGTGAAAGCGCATGAAACCGTCGTAATCTTGTAGAAAACATTGTAAAATTGCGAGTAAAACGTTTTCTAACGTTACAAGTGCGAAGGTTAGGTTAGGTTAAGGTTAGTTTAAGCTAGGTAGCGTCGTGAAACTACCAAAAACGACGTCATCTAACGAGATAGTGTTGTTTTATAGCGAGTATTAAACTGCGATAGGTGAAATGTTGTGAAAGCACACAAAACGGCATGAACAAGCCAAATACTGCGTGTTCTACCGTTACAAGTGCGAAACTGCTATATTGTGATATTCTCGTTAAAGCGCATGCAAGCATCGTGAAACCTTAAAGAACAATGTCATTTAGCGAGATACAGCGTTCTGTACTGCAATAAGTTGGTGAAAAACTGTGAGGTTATGCAAATATCCTAATTGTGAACGAAACAGTGTAATAGAGCGTTTTTTAATACAAGTGCGAATGTTAGGTTAGGTTAAGATATGAACCGTCGTAAAACCGCATTAATCAATGTCACTTGGTGAGATGCAGTGTTTTTCACCATTACAAGTCGGGAACTGCGATATCTAATGTGAAAGCGCTTGCAAACGTCGTTAGGTTAGGTTAGGTTAGGTTAGGTTAGGTTAGGTTAGGTTAGGTTAGGTTAGGTTACGTTAGGTTAGGTTAGGTTAGGTTTGGTTAGGTTAGGTTAGGTTAGGTTAGGTTAGGTTATGTTAGGTAAGGTTTGGTTAGGTTAGGTTAGGTTGGTTTAGGTAAGGTTAGGTTAGGTTAAGATATGAACCGCGCTAAAACCGCGTTAAACAATGTCACTTAGTGAGATGCTGTGTTTTTCACCATTACAAGTCGGGAACTGCGATATCTAATGTGAAAGCGCATGAAACCGTCGTAATCTTGTAGAAAACATTGTAAAGTAGCGAATAAAACGTTTTCTAACGATAGAAGTGCGAAGGTTCGGTTAGTTTGAGTTATGTTAGTTTAAGCTAGGTAGCGTCGTGAAACCACCAAAAACGACGTCATCTAACGAGATAGTGTTGTTTTAATGCGAGTACGAAACTGCGACAGGTAAAATGTTGTGAAAGCACTCAAAACGGCATGAACAAGCCAAATACTGCGTGTTGTACCGTTACAAGTGCGAAACTGCTATGTTGTGACATTCTCGGTAAAGCGCATGCAAGTATCGTGAAACCTTAAAGAACGATGTCATTTAGCGAGATACAGCGTTCTGTACTGTAATAAGTTGGTGAGAAACTGTGAGGTCAAGCAAATATCGTATATGTGAACGAAACAGTGTAATTGAGCGTCTTTAGATACAAGTGCGAATGTTAGGTTAGGTTGACATATCAACCGTCGTAAAACCGCATTAAACAATGTAACTTAGTGAGATGTAGTGTTTTTCAACATTACAAGTCGGGAACTACGATATCTAATGTGAAAGCGCATGAAACCGTCGTATTCTTGTAGAAAACATTGTAAAGTTGCGAGTAAACGTTTTCTAACGATAGAAGTGCGAAGGTTAGGTTAGGTTAGGTTAGTTTAAGCTAGGTAGCGTCGTGAAACTACCAAAAACGACGTCATCTAACGAGATAGTGTTGTTTTATTGCGAGTATTAAACTGCGATAGGTAAAATGTTGTGAATGCACACAAAATGGCATGAACAAGCCAAATACTGCGTGTTCTACCGTTACAAGTGCGAAACTGCTATATTGTGATATTCTCGTTAAAGCGCATGCAAGCATCGTGAAACCTTAAAGAACGATGTCATTTAGCGAGATACAGCGTTCTGTACTGCAATAAGTTGGTGAAAAACTGTGAGGTTATGCAAATATCGTAATTGTGAACGAAACAGTGTAATAGAGCGTTTTTCAATACAAGTACGAATGTTAGGTTAGGTTAAGATATGAACCGTCGTAAAACCGCATTAAACAATGTCACTTAGTGAGATGCAGTGTTTTTCACCATTACAAGTTGGGAACTGCGATATCTAATGTGAAAGCACTTGCAAACGTCGTTAGGTTAGGTTAGGTTAGGTTAGGTTAGGTTAGGTTACGTTAGGTTAGGTTTGGTTAGGTTAGGTTAGGTTAGGTTATGTTAGGTTAGGTTGGGTTAGGTTAGGTTAGTTTACGTTAGGTTAAGGTATGAACCGTCGTAAAACCGCAATAAACAATGTCACTTAGTGAGATGCAGTGTTTTTCACCTTTACAAGTTGGGAACTGCGATATCTAATGTGAAAGCGCTTGAAACCGTCGTAATGTTGTAGAAAGCAATGTAAAGTAGCGAGTAAAACGTTTTCTAACGATAGAAGTGCGAAGGTTATGTTAGGTTGAGTTATGTTAGTTTAAGCCATGTAGCGTTGTGAAACCACCAAAAACGACGTCATCTAACGAGATAGTGTTGTTTTATTGCGAGTACAAAACTGCGATAGGTAAAATGTGAAAGCACACAAAACGGCATGAACAAGCCAAATACTGCGTGTTGTACCGTTACAAGTGCGAAACTGCTATGTTGTGACATTCTCGGTAAAGCGCATGCAAGTATCGTGAAACCTTAAAGAACGATGTCATTTAGCGAGATACAGCGTTCTGTACTGTAATAAGTTGGCGAGAAACTGTGAGGTCAAGCAAATATCGTAATTGTGAACGAAACAGTGTAATTGAGCGTCTTTAGATACAAGTGCGAATGTTAGGTTAGGTTGACATATCAACCGTCGTAAAACCGCATTAAACAATGTCACTTAGTGAGATGTAGTGTTTTTCAACATTACAAGTCGGGAACTACGATATCTAATGTGAAAGCGCATGAAACCGTCGTAATCTTGTAGAAAACATTGTAAAGTGGCGAGTAAAACGTTTTCTAACGATAGAAGTGCGACGGTTAGGTTAGGTTAGGTTAGTTTAAGCTAAGTAGCGTCGTGAAACTACCAAAAACGACGTCATCTAACGAGATAGTGTTGTTTTATAGCGAGTATTAAACTGCGATAGGTGAAATGTTGTGAAAGCACACAAAACGGCATGAACAAGCCAAATACTGCGTGTTCTACCGTTACAAGTGCGAAACTGCTATATTGTGATATTCTCGTTAAAGCGCATGCAAGCATCGTGAAACCTTAAAGAACAATGTCATTTAGCGAGATACAGCGTTCTGTACTGCAATAAGTTGGTGAAAAACTGTGAGGTTATGCAAATATCGTAATTGTGAACAAAACAGTGTAATAGAGCGTTTTTAGATACAAGTGCGAATGTTAGGGTAGGTTAAGATATGAACCGTCGTAAAACCGCATTAAACAATGTCAATTACTGAGATGCAGTGTTTTTCACCATTAAAAGTCGGGAACTGCGATATCTAATGTGAAAGCGCTTGCAAACGTCGTTAGGTTAGGTTAGGTTAGGTTAGGTTAGGTTAGGTTAGGTTAGGTTAGGTTAGGTTACGTTAGGTTAGGTTAGGTTAGGTTTGGTTAGGTTAGGTTAGGTTAGGTTAGGTTAGGTTATGTTAGGTAAGGTTTGGTTAGGTTAGGTTAGGTTGGTTTAGGTAAGGTTAGGTTAGGTTAAGATATGAACCGCGCTAAAACCGCGTTAAACAATGTCACTTAGTGAGATGCTGTGTTTTTCACCATTACAAGTCGGGAACTGCGATATCTAATGTGAAAGCGCATGAAACCGTCGTAATCTTGTAGAAAACATTGTAAAGTAGCGAATAAAACGTTTTCTAACGATAGAAGTGCGAAGGTTCGGTTAGTTTATGTTAGTTTAAGCTAGGTAGCGTCGTGAAACCACCAAAAACGACGTCATCTAACGAGATAGTGTTGTTTTAATGCGAGTACGAAACTGCGACAGGTAAAATGTTGTGAAAGCACTCAAAACGGCATGAACAAGCCAAATACTGCGTGTTGTACCGTTACAAGTGCGAAACTGCTATGTTGTGACATTCTCGGTAAAGCGCATGCAAGTATCGTGAAACCTTAAAGAACGATGTCATTTAGCGAGATACAGCGTTCTGTACTGTAATAAGTTGGTGAGAAACTGTGAGGTCAAGCAAATATCGTATATGTGAACGAAACAGTGTAATTGAGCGTCTTTAGATACAAGTGCGAATGTTAGGTTAGGTTGACATATCAACCGTCGTAAAACCGCATTAAACAATGTAACTTAGTGAGATGTAGTGTTTTTCAACATTACAAGTCGGGAACTACGATATCTAATGTGAAAGCGCATGAAACCGTCGTATTCTTGTAGAAAACATTGTAAAGTTGCGAGTAAACGTTTTCTAACGATAGAAGTGCGAAGGTTAGGTTAGGTTAGGTTAGTTTAAGCTAGGTAGCGTCGTGAAACTACCAAAAACGACGTCATCTAACGAGATAGTGTTGTTTTATTGCGAGTATTAAACTGCGATAGGTAAAATGTTGTGAATGCACACAAAATGGCATGAACAAGCCAAATACTGCGTGTTCTACCGTTACAAGTGCGAAACTGCTATATTGTGATATTCTCGTTAAAGCGCATGCAAGCATCGTGAAACCTTAAAGAACGATGTCATTTAGCGAGATACAGCGTTCTGTACTGCAATAAGTTGGTGAAAAACTGTGAGGTTATGCAAATATCGTAATTGTGAACGAAACAGTGTAATAGAGCGTTTTTCAATACAAGTACGAATGTTAGGTTAGGTTAAGATATGAACCGTCGTAAAACCGCATTAAACAATGTCACTTAGTGAGATGCAGTGTTTTTCACCATTACAAGTTGGGAACTGCGATATCTAATGTGAAAGCACTTGCAAACGTCGTTAGGTTAGGTTAGGTTAGGTTAGGTTAGGTTACGTTAGGTTAGGTTTGGTTAGGTTAGGTTAGGTTAGGTTATGTTAGGTTAGGTTGGGTTAGGTTAGGTTAGTTTACGTTAGGTTAAGGTATGAACCGTCGTAAAACCGCAATAAACAATGTCACTTAGTGAGATGCAGTGTTTTTCACCTTTACAAGTTGGGAACTGCGATATCTAATGTGAAAGCGCTTGAAACCGTCGTAATGTTGTAGAAAGCAATGTAAAGTAGCGAGTAAAACGTTTTCTAACGATAGAAGTGCGAAGGTTATGTTAGGTTGAGTTATGTTAGTTTAAGCCATGTAGCGTTGTGAAACCACCAAAAACGACGTCATCTAACGAGATAGTGTTGTTTTATTGCGAGTACAAAACTGCGATAGGTAAAATGTGAAAGCACACAAAACGGCATGAACAAGCCAAATACTGCGTGTTGTACCGTTACAAGTGCGAAACTGCTATGTTGTGACATTCTCGGTAAAGCGCATGCAAGTATCGTGAAACCTTAAAGAACGATGTCATTTAGCGAGATACAGCGTTCTGTACTGTAATAAGTTGGCGAGAAACTGTGAGGTCAAGCAAATATCGTAATTGTGAACGAAACAGTGTAATTGAGCGTCTTTAGATACAAGTGCGAATGTTAGGTTAGGTTGACATATCAACCGTCGTAAAACCGCATTAAACAATGTCACTTAGTGAGATGTAGTGTTTTTCAACATTACAAGTCGGGAACTACGATATCTAATGTGAAAGCGCATGAAACCGTCGTAATCTTGTAGAAAACATTGTAAAGTGGCGAGTAAAACGTTTTCTAACGATAGAAGTGCGACGGTTAGGTTAGGTTAGGTTAGTTTAAGCTAAGTAGCGTCGTGAAACTACCAAAAACGACGTCATCTAACGAGATAGTGTTGTTTTATAGCGAGTATTAAACTGCGATAGGTGAAATGTTGTGAAAGCACACAAAACGGCTTGAACAAGCCAAATACTGCGTGTTGTACCGTTACAAGTGCGAAACTGCTATGTTGTGATATTCTCGTTAAAGCGCATGCAAGCATCGTGAAACCTTAAAGAACGATGTCATTTAGCGAGATACAGCGTTCTGTACTGCAATAAGTTGGTGAAAAACTGTGAGGTTATGCAAATATCTAATTGTGAACGAAACAGTGTAATAGAGCGTTTTTTAATACAAGTGCGAATGTTAGGTTAGGTTAAGATATGAACCGTCGTAAAACCGCATTAAACAATGTCACTTAGTGAGATGCAGTGTTTTTCACCCTTACAAGTTGGGAACTGCGATATCTAATGTGAAAGCACTTGCAAACGTCGTTAGGTTAGGTTAGGTTTGGTTAGGTTAGGTTACGTTAGGTTAGGTTAGGTTAGGTTTGGTTAGGTTAGGTTAGGTTAGGTTAGGTTAGGTTAGGGTATGTTAGGTAAGGTTTGGTTAGGTTAGGTTAGGTTAGTTTGGTTTAGGTAAGGTTAGGTTAGGTTAAGATATGAACCGCGCTAAAACCGCGTTAAACAATGTCACTTAGTGAGATGCTGTGTTTTTCACCATTACAAGTCGGGAACTGCGATATCTAATGTGAAAGCGCATGAAACCGTCGTAATCTTGTAGAAAACATTGTAAAGTAGCGAATAAAACGTTTTCTAACGATAGAAGTGCGAAGGTTCGGTTAGTTTGTTATGTTAGTTTAAGCTAGGTAGCGTCGTGAAACCACCAAAAACGACGTCATCTAACGAGATAGTGTTGTTTTAATGCGAGTACGAAACTGCGACAGGTAAAATGTTGTGAAAGCACTCAAAACGGCATGAACAAGCCAAATACTGCGTCTTGTACCGTTACAAGTGCGAAACTGCTATGTTGTGACATTCTCGGTAAAGCGCATGCAAGTATCGTGAAACCTTAAAAAACGATGTCATTTAGCGAGATACAGCGTTCTGTACTGTAATAAGTTGGTGAGAAACTGTGAGGTCAAGCAAATATCGTAATTGTGAACGATACAGTGTAATTGAGCGTCTTTAGATACAAGTGCGAATGTTAGGTTAGGTTGACATATCAACCGTCGTAAAACCGCATTAAACAATGTCACTTAGTGAGATGTAGTGTTTTTCAACATTACAAGTCGGGAACTACGATATCTAATGTGAAAGCGCATGAAACCGTCGTAATCTTGCAGAAAACATTGTAAAGTTGCGAGTAAACGTTTTCTAACGATAGAAGTGCGAAGGTTAGGTTAGGTTAGGTTAGTTTAAGCTAGGTAGCGTCGTGAAACTACCAAAAACGACGTCATCTAACGAGATAGTGTTGTTTTATTGCGAGTATTAAACTGCGATAGGTAAAATGTTGTGAATGCACACAAAACGGCATGAACAAGCCAAATACTGCGTGTTCTACCGTTACAAGTGCGAAACTGCTATATTGTGATATTCTCGTTAAAGCGCATGCAAGCATCGTGAAACCTTAAAGAACAATGTCATTTAGCGAGATACAGCGTTCTGTGCTGCAATAAGTTGGTGAGAAACTGTGAGGTTATGCAAATATCCTAATTGTGAACGAAACAGTGTAATAGAGCGTTTTTTAATACAAGTGCGAATGTTAGGTTAGGTTAAGATATGAACCGTCGTAAAACCGCATTAATCAATGTCACTTAGTGAGATGCAGTGTTTTTCACCATTACAAGTCGGGAACTGCGATATCTAATGTGAAAGCGCTTGCAAACGTCGTTAGGTTAGGTTAGGTTAGGTTAGGTTAGGTTACGTTAGGTTAGGTTAGGTTAGGTTTGGTTAGGTTAGGTTAGGTTAGGTTAGGTTATGTTAGGTAAGGTTTGGTTAGGTTAGGTTAGGTTAGGTTGGTTTAGGTAAGGTTAGGTTAGGTTAAGATATGAACCGCGCTAAAACCGCGTTAAACAATGTCACTTAGTGAGATGCTGTGTTTTTCACCATTACAAGTCGGGAACTGCGATATCTAATGTGAAAGCGCATGAAACCGTCGTAATCTTGTAGAAAACATTGTAAAGTAGCGAATAAAACGTTTTCTAACGATAGAAGTGCGAAGGTTAGGTTAGGTTAGGTTAGTTTAAGCTAGGTAGCGTCGTGAAACTACCAAAAACGACGTCATCTAACGAGATAGTGTTGTTTTATTGCGAGTATTAAACTGCGATAGGTAAAATGTTGTGAATGCACACAAAACGGCATGAACAAGCCAAATACTGCGTGTTCTACCGTTACAAGTGCGAAACTGCTATATTGTGTTATTCTCGTTAAAGCGCATGCAAGCATCGTGAAACCTTAAAGAACGATGTCATTTAGCGAGATACAGCGTTCTGTACTGCAATAAGTTGGTGAAAAACTGTGAGGTTATGCAAATATCGTAATTGTGAACGAAACAGTGTAATAGAGCGTTTTTCAATACAAGTACGAATGTTAGGTTAGGTTAAGATATGAACCGTCGTAAAACCGCATTAAACAATGTCACTTAGTGAGATGCAGTGTTTTTCACCATTACAAGTGGGGAACTGCGATATTTATTGTGAAAGCGCTTGCAACCGTCGTTAGGTTAGGTTAGGTTAGGTTAGGTTTGGTTAGGTTAGGTTAGGTTAGGTTAGGTTAGATTAGGTTAGGTTGGTTGAGTTGGGTTAGGTTAGGTTAGGTTAGGTTAGGTTGGGTTAGGTTAGGTTAGGTTAGGTTACGTTAGGTTAGGTTACGTTAGGTTAGGTTAGGTTAGGTTACGTTAGGTTAGGTTAGGTTAGGTAAGGATAATTTGGTTAGGTTAGGTAAAGTTAGGTTAGGTTAGGTTAGGTTGGGTTGGGTGTTGTTGGGTTGGGTTGGGTTGGGTTAGGTTGGGTTAGGTTAGGTTAGGTTACGTTAGGTTAGGTTAGGTTAGGTTACGTTAGGTTATGTTAGGTTAGGTTAGGTTACGTTAGGTTAGGTTAGGTCAGGTAAGGTTAGGTTACGTTAGAATAGGTTAGGTTAGGTTACGTTAGGTTAGGTTAAGTTAGGTTAGGTTAGGTTTGGTTAGGTTAGGTTAGGTTAGCTTAGGTTAGGTTAGGTTGGGTTGGGTTGGGTTAGGTTGGGTTAGGTTAGGTTAGGTTAGGTTAGGTGGGTTAGGTTAGTTTAGGTTAGGTTAGGTTAGGTTAAGTTGGGTTGGGTTAGGTTAGGTTAGATTAGGTAAGGTTAGGTTAGGTTAGGTTAGGTTAGGTTAAGGTATGAAGCGTCGTAAAACCGCATTAAACAATGTCACTTAGTGAGATGCAGTGTTTTTCACCTTTACAAGTTGGGAACTGTGATATCTAATGTGAAAGCGCTTGAAACCGTCGTAATGTTGTAGAAAGCAATGTAAAGTAGCAAGTAAAACGTTTTCTAACGATAGAAGTGCGAAGGTCATGTTAGGTTATGTTAGTTTAAGCTAGGTAGCGTCGTGAAACTACCAAAAACAACGTCATCTAACGAGATAGTGTTGTTTTATTGCGAGTACGAAACTGCGATAGGTGAAATGTTGTGAAAGCACACAAAACGGCATGAACAAGCCAAATACTGCGTGTTGTACCGTTACAAGTGCGAAACTGCTATGTTGTGATATTCTCGTTAAAGCGCATGCAAGCATCGTGAAACCTTAAAGAACGATGTCATTTAGCGAGATACAGCGTTCTGTACTGCAATAAGTTGGTGAAAAACTGTGAGGTTATGCAAATATCCTAATTGTGAACGAAACAGTGTAATAGAGCGTTTTTTAATACAAGTGCGAATGTTAGGTTAGGTTAAGATATGAACCGTCGTAAAACCGCATTAAACAATGTCACTTAGTGAGATGCAGTGTTTTTCACCATTACAAGTTGGGAACTGCGATATCTAATGTGAAAGCACTTGCAAACGTCGTTAGGTTAGGTTAGGTTTGGTTAGGTTAGGTTAGGTTAGGTTAGGTTATGTTAGGTTAGGTTGGGTTAGGTTAGGTTAGGTTACGTTAGGTTAAGGTATGAACCGTCGTAAAACCGCAATAAACAATGTCACTTAGTGAGATGCAGTGTTTTTCACCTTTATACAAGTTGGGAACTGCGATATCTAATGTGAAAGCGCTAGAAACCGTCGTAATGTTGTAGAAAGCAATGTAAAGTAGCGAGTAAAACGTTTTCTAACGATAGAAGTGCGAAGGTTATGTTAGGTTGAGTTATGTTAGTTTAAGCTAGGTAGCGTCGTGAAACCACCAAAAACGACGTCGTCTAACGAGATAGTTGTTTTATTGCGAGTACGAAACTGCGATAGGTAAAATGTTGTGAAAGCACACAAAACGGCATGAACAAGCCAAATACTGCGTGTTGTACCGTTACAAGTGCGAAAGTGCTATGTTGTGACATTCTCGGTAAAGCGCATGCAAGTATCGTGAAACCTTAAAGAACGATGTCATTTAGCGAGATACAGCGTTCTGTACTGTAATAAGTTGGTGAGAAACTGTGAGGTCAAGCAAATATCGTAATTTTGAACGAAACAGTGTAATTGAGCGTCTTTAGATACAAGTGCGAATGTTAGGTTAGGTTGACATATCAACCGTCGTAAAACCGCATTAAACAATGTCACTTAGTGAAATGTAGTGTTTTTCAACATTACAAGTCGGGAACTACGATATCTAATGTGAAAGCGCATGGAACCGTCGTAATCTTGTAGAAAACATTATAAAGTGGCGAGTAAAACGTTTTCTAACGATAGAAGTGCGAAGGTTAGGTTAGGTTAGGTTAGTTAAGCTAGGTAGCGTCGTGAAACTACCAAAAACGACGTCATCTAACGAGATAGTGTTGTTTTATAGCGAGTATTAAACTGCGATAGGTGAAATGTTGTGAAAGCACACAAATTGGCATGAACAAGCCAAATACTGCGTGTTCTACCGTTACAAGTGCGAAACTGCTATATTGTGATATTCTCGTTAAATCGCATGCAAGCATCGTGAAACCTTAAGGAACAATGTAATTTAGCGAGATACAGCGTTCTGTACTGCAATAAGTTGGTGAAAAACTGTGAGGTTATGCAAATATCGTAATTGTGAACAAAACAGTGTAATAGAGCGTTTTTAGATACAAGTGCGAATGTTAGGTTAGGTTAAGATATGAACCGTCGTAAAACCGCAATAAACAATGTCAATTACTTAGAAGAGTGAAACTTTGGGCTAGTTGGTATTGCATGATGAAGAACGTACAGCGCGAACACAAGACGGGAATACTAAAGAAGGGACACAGACAAGCGCTGACTAGCAACTGAATTTTTATTAACACAGAAGCGGAAAATATATACGGAAAGAACAACAGAAACAAGAAAACTGAAAGAATTTTCAGCATGACAAAGATTCTTCCATGTTATTGTTACATGCGCTCTTCTAGAAAAGATAATTCTTTGGCCGATAACCCGATGGAAGCCATGCTGATGCATCGCGAGCCTTCTTTTGCGATATGAGCGGCTTCAATGATTTCACGAGTACGCATGTCCTGATGTCTGCCGATGATTGTTGTTTCTTCAAACAGGGGTGTGCAACCACAGGAACTGCAATGAATGGCCAAAAAACCTTCTTTGGCGTTGCGCACATTATTTTTGTGCTCTCGGAGGCGGTCATTTAGACACCTTCCAGTTTGGCCTATATAGCAACACCCGCATGAAAGTGGAATGCGATAAATGACATTATGTGAACAATCTAGAAATTTCTTACGATGCTTGGTAGTGCACTGGCGTTTCCTTTTTTTGACAGGACAGGTGACACGTGAAAGATATGACAATTTGTGAGGTGCTGAAAAAACCACTCGAACGCCGCACTGTTGCCCTATTTTCCTGAGACGATGTGAAATATTATGCATGTATGGTATGACCGAAATCTTCTTGCCTCGACCGGTTTCCATGCTTGCCTGCTGAACATTTTCCTGGCAGCTTTTCTTCTTTTTTCTGTAAATTACTTCCGCTACCGATGTGAGCAGCTTATGTGGATAACCTGCTGCTTCGAGCCGACGAATCTGCGCCAAGAAACTTCTAGTGACAACGTGGTGACATGATTTATCTAATGCGTTGGAAAGACATGTTTTGAACAATGCTTCGCTTGACTAACTTAGTGTGTGACGATGTGTACGGCAACAACGGTTTTTGTGCTCGTGGTTCGTACATCCAACATGAATGTTGATTGGCAAATGTTAGTCTGAGATCTAAAAAACGAATGCTGTTGTCTTCTGGCATTTCATGTGTGATACACAGAGGCGACAGGCACTCTTTAAATAATGATATGAGGTCACTTGTTGCAACTTGAAAGTTATCTGCATTGCGCTTGAGAATCACAAGATAATCATCTACAAAACGGAAGGTTTTCAGAACACTGCTACCATTGAGCCGTGCGTTAAGAGCTCTGTCTAACTTTGCTAGATAGAGGTCACTCAACAGTGGGGCAATGCATGAGCCTATAGACACACCATTCTTTTGAAGAAAAATTTCATTGTTCCATTCAACATAGGTAGATTTAAGGTAAAACGAGACAAGGTCAAGGAAAGCACCGCCACTAATACAAGTCGTGTTCTGGAATGCTACGGAACCAAATTCATCGATGCATTCTTCGATACATGAAATTAGTTCTTTGGATGGCAGAGAATAATACAAGTCTTTCACATCGATTGAAAAGGCGGTGAGCTGTTCGTTCGGGTTTTGGTTGATGAAGCTTATGACCTCTTGCGAATTACGGATGAGGAAAGGATCATCAATTTTGAGCAGCTTCAAATTTTGTTGAATGAAACTCGCTAGTGCTTTCTGCCACGTTCCTTTTTCTGAAATTATTACGCGAAAAGGTGAGTCTTCTTTGTGGGTTTTGCATGAAAAAAACATATCTAGGGCTAAATTCTGACATTTACCTATCGTTAGTGCCAGCTTTTTTAGATCTAGTTGCGAGCAAAGTAAGATGGCTTTTTCCTTAACTTTTGCTAGGGATACATCAGGGCACCGTTTAAACACAGAGAGAACAGCGTCATGCGCTTTTTGAAGGTACACATCATTTGGTAGTACAGCAAAACCTCCCTCTTTATCTGCTGGTACTACACACAGTTCATTCCGGAGCAAGAACGTGGAGACTTTCTTTAGAGGCAAGTTGTGGCTTGTGGGCTTACCATGCATCAGAACGTCAACGCCCTCGGAAACGCACCTGTCGCACTCATTCGTCGGTGCGAGGCTTGAGACCTGTCGAACCACAGATAGCAGCTCCGCGGGAGTCTTTCTCTGTTCCACTGCAAACTTTGGGCCCAGCCCCAGGGTGCGGCGCACTTGTTCTGAAAGCTGGACGTCATCAGCGACGTGGACGACGCCTTCCTGACGCGGTCTAGTTGGCTGCACAATCCGTAGTTGCCTCAGAGCACATTGCCACATATGTTCGACAGTGGAGTCTATAAGATTGTTATATTCTCGCCACCTTTTTCTCCTGCCAGCTGGTAGCCTTTCGTTGTGGTGAAGTTGTAGATTCAGGGTGTCCCGGTGGAGTCGTGCTTGCCTTTGCCATTCGGACCTTAGGATTTTGCACATCCTAACGCCATGGTGGTCCGAAGGGCTGAAGCCACCAAACAAGCTTTTTACTTCCGGAGGGAGCTGTTTTTTTCGAATGCAGAATGATAAGATGCGGGCGCGGCACAGGGCGACGGAGATGAGGGTAATGAGCAAAGAGGAATGCACAGCAGTAGGAGTCAAGAAGCCCGAGGAACTAGAAATATAACTTAGAAGAGTGAAACTTTGGGCTAGTTGGTATTGCATGATGAAGAACGTACAGCGCGAACACAAGACGGGAATACTAAAGAAGGGACACAGACAAGCGCTGACTAGCAACTGAATTTTTATTAACACAGAAGCGGAAAATATATACGGAAAGAACAACAGAAACAAGAAAACTGAAAGAATTTTCAGCATGACAAAGATTCTTCCATGTTATTGTTACATGCGCTCTTCTAGAAAAGATAATTCTTTGGCCGATAACCCGATGGAAGCCATGCTGATGCATCGCGAGCCTTCTTTTGCGATATGAGCGGCTTCAATGATTTCACGAGTACGCATGTCCTGATGTCTGCCGATGATTGTTGTTTCTTCAAACAGGGGTGTGCAACCACAGGAACTGCAATGAATGGCCAAAAAACCTTCTTTGGCGTTGCGCACATTATTTTTGTGCTCTCGGAGGCGGTCATTTAGACACCTTCCAGTTTGGCCTATATAGCAACACCCGCATGAAAGTGGAATGCGATAAATGACATTATGTGAACAATCTAGAAATTTCTTACGATGCTTGGTAGTGCACTGGCGTTTCCTTTTTTTTGACAGGACAGGTGACACGTGAAAGATATGACAATTTGTGAGGTGCTGAAAAAACCACTCGAACGCCGCACTGTTGCCCTATTTTCCTGAGACGATGTGAAATATTATGCATGTATGGTATGACCGAAATCTTCTTGCCTCGACCGGTTTCCATGCTTGCCTGCTGAACATTTTCCTGGCAGCTTTTCTTCTTTTTTCTGTAAATTACTTCCGCTACCGATGTGAGCAGCTTATGTGGATAACCTGCTGCTTCGAGCCGACGAATCTGCGCCAAGAAACTTCTAGTGACAACGTGGTGACATGATTTATCTAATGCGTTGGAAAGACATGTTTGAACAATGCTTCGCTTGACTAACTTAGTGTGTGACGATGTGTACGGCAACAACGGTTTTTGTGCTCGTGGTTCGTACATCCAACATGAATGTTGATTGGCAAATGTTAGTCTGAGATCTAAAAAACGAATGCTGTTGTCTTCTGGCATTTCATGTGTGATACACAGAGGCGACAGGCACTCTTTAAATAATGATATGAGGTGACTTGTTGCAACTTGAAAGTTATCTGCATTGCGCTTGAGAATCACAAGATAATCATCTACAAAACGGTGTGAAAGACTTGTATTATTCTCTGCCATCCAAAGAACTAATTTCATGTATCGAAGAATGCATCGATGAATTTGGTTCCGTAGCATTCCAGAACACGACTTGTATTAGTGGCGGTGCTTTCCTTGACCTTGTCTCGTTTTACCTTAAATCTACCTATGTTGAATGGAACAATGAAATTTTTCTTCAAAAGAATGGTGTGTCTATAGGCTCATGCATTGCCCCACTGTTGAGTGACCTCTATCTAGCAAAGTTAGACAGAGCTCTTAACGCACGGCTCAATGGTAGCAGTGTTCTGAAAACCTTCCGTTTTGTAGATGATTATCTTGTGATTCTCAAGCGCAATGCAGATAACTTTCAAGTTGCAACAAGTCACCTCATATCATTATTTAAAGAGTGCCTGTCGCCTCTGTGTATCACACATGAAATGCCAGAAGACAACAGCATTCGTTTTTTAGATCTCAGACTAACATTTGCCAATCAACATTCATGTTGGATGTACGAACCACGAGCACAAAAACCGTTGTTGCCGTACACATCGTCACACACTAAGTTAGTCAAGCGAAGCATTGTTCAAACATGTCTTTCCAACGCATTAGATAAATCATGTCACCACGTTGTCACTAGAAGTTTCTTGGCGCAGATTCGTCGGCTCGAAGCAGCAGGTTATCCACATAAGCTGCTCACATCGGTAGCGGAAGTAATTTACAGAAAAAAGAAGAAAAGCTGCCAGGAAAATGTTCAGCAGGCAAGCATGGAAACCGGTCGAGGCAAGAAGATTTCGGTCATACCATACATGCATAATATTTCACATCGTCTCAGGAAAATAGGGCAACAGTGCGGCGTTCGAGTGGTTTTTTCAGCACCTCACAAATTGTCATATCTTTCACGTGTCACCTGTCCTGTCAAAAAAAGGAAACGCCAGTGCACTACCAAGCATCGTAAGAAATTTCTAGATTGTTCACATAATGTCATTTATCGCATTCCACTTTCATGCGGGTGTTGCTATATAGGCCAAACTGGAAGGTGTCTAAATGACCGCCTCCGAGAGCACAAAAATAATGTGCGCAACGCCAAAGAAGGTTTTTTGGCCATTCATTGCAGTTCCTGTGGTTGCACACCCCTGTTTGAAGAAACAACAATCATCGGCAGACATCAGGACATGCGTACTCGTGAAATCATTGAAGCCGCTCATATCGCAAAAGAAGGCTCGCGATGCATCAGCATGGCTTCCATCGGGTTATCGGCCAAAGAATTATCTTTTCTAGAAGAGCGCATGTAACAATAACATGGAAGAATCTTTGTCATGCTGAAAATTCTTTCAGTTTTCTTGTTTCTGTTGTTCTTTCCGTATATATTTTCCGCTTCTGTGTTAATAAAAATTCAGTTGCTAGTCAGCGCTTGTCTGTGTCCCTTCTTTAGTATTCCCGTCTTGTGTTCGCGCTGTACGTTCTTCATCATGCAATACCAACTAGCCCAAAGTTTCACTCTTCTAAGTTATATTTCTAGTTCCTCGGGCTTCTTGACTCCTACTGCTGTGCATTCCTCTTTGCTCATTACCCTCATCTCCGTCGCCCTGTGCCGCGCCCGCATCTTATCATTCTGCATTCGGAAAAAAACAGCTCCCTCCGGAAGTAAAAAGCTTGTTTGGTGGCTTCAGCCCTTCGGACCACCATGGCGTTAGGATGTGCAAAATCCTAAGGTCCGAATGGCAAAGGCAAGCACGACTCCACCGGGACACCCTGAATCTACAACTTCACCACAACGAAAGGCTACCAGCTGGCAGGAGAAAAAGGTGGCGAGAATATAACAATCTTATAGACTCCACTGTCGAACATATGTGGCAATGTGCTCTGAGGCAACTACGGATTGTGCAGCCAACTAGACCGCGTCAGGAAGGCGTCGTCCACGTCGCTGATGACGTCCAGCTTTCAGAACAAGTGCGCCGCACCCTGGGGCTGGGCCCAAAGTTTGCAGTGGAACAGAGAAAGACTCCCGCGGAGCTGCTATCTGTGGTTCGACAGGTCTCAAGCCTCGCACCGACGAATGAGTGCGACAGGTGCGTTTCCGAGGGCGTTGACGTTCTGATGCATGGTAAGCCCACAAGCCACAACTTGCCTCTAAAGAAAGTCTCCACGTTCTTGCTCCGGAATGAACTGTGTGTAGTACCAGCAGATAAAGAGGGAGGTTTTGCTGTACTACCAAATGATGTGTACCTTCAAAAAGCGCATGACGCTGTTCTCTCTGTGTTTAAACGGTGCCCTGATGTATCCCTAGCAAAAGTTAAGGAAAAAGCCATCTTACTTTGCTCGCAACTAGATCTAAAAAAGCTGGCACTAACGATAGGTAAATGTCAGAATTTAGCCCTAGATATGTTTTTTTCATGCAAAACCCACAAAGAAGACTCACCTTTTCGCGTAATAATTTCAGAAAAAGGAACGTGGCAGAAAGCACTAGCGAGTTTCATTCAACAAAATTTGAAGCTGCTCAAAATTGATGATCCTTTCCTCATCCGTAATTCGCAAGAGGTCATAAGCTTCATCAACCAAAACCCGAACGAACAGCTCACCGCCTTTTCAATCGATGTGAAAGACTTGTATTATTCTCTGCCATCCAAAGAACTAATTTCATGTATCGAAGAATGCATCGATGAATTTGGTTCCGTAGCATTCCAGAACACGACTTGTATTAGTGGCGGTGCTTTCCTTGACCTTGTCTCGTTTTACCTTAAATCTACCTATGTTGAATGGAACAATGAAATTTTTCTTCAAAAGAATGGTGTGTCTATAGGCTCATGCATTGCCCCACTGTTGAGTGACCTCTATCTAGCAAAGTTAGACAGAGCTCTTAACGCACGGCTCAATGGTAGCAGTGTTCTGAAAACCTTCCGTTTTGTAGATGATTATCTTGTGATTCTCAAGCGCAATGCAGATAACTTTCAAGTTGCAACAAGTCACCTCATATCATTATTTAAAGAGTGCCTGTCGCCTCTGTGTATCACACATGAAATGCCAGAAGACAACAGCATTCGTTTTTTAGATCTCAGACTAACATTTGCCAATCAACATTCATGTTGGATGTACGAACCACGAGCACAAAAACCGTTGTTGCCGTACACATCGTCACACACTAAGTTAGTCAAGCGAAGCATTGTTCAAACATGTCTTTCCAACGCATTAGATAAATCATGTCACCACGTTGTCACTAGAAGTTTCTTGGCGCAGATTCGTCGGCTCGAAGCAGCAGGTTATCCACATAAGCTGCTCACATCGGTAGCGGAAGTAATTTACAGAAAAAAGAAGAAAAGCTGCCAGGAAAATGTTCAGCAGGCAAGCATGGAAACCGGTCGAGGCAAGAAGATTTCGGTCATACCATACATGCATAATATTTCACATCGTCTCAGGAAAATAGGGCAACAGTGCGGCGTTCGAGTGGTTTTTTCAGCACCTCACAAATTGTCATATCTTTCACGTGTCACCTGTCCTGTCAAAAAAAGGAAACGCCAGTGCACTACCAAGCATCGTAAGAAATTTCTAGATTGTTCACATAATGTCATTTATCGCATTCCACTTTCATGCGGGTGTTGCTATATAGGCCAAACTGGAAGGTGTCTAAATGACCGCCTCCGAGAGCACAAAAATAATGTGCGCAACGCCAAAGAAGGTTTTTTGGCCATTCATTGCAGTTCCTGTGGTTGCACACCCCTGTTTGAAGAAACAACAATCATCGGCAGACATCAGGACATGCGTACTCGTGAAATCATTGAAGCCGCTCATATCGCAAAAGAAGGCTCGCGATGCATCAGCATGGCTTCCATCGGGTTATCGGCCAAAGAATTATCTTTTCTAGAAGAGCGCATGTAACAATAACATGGAAGAATCTTTGTCATGCTGAAAATTCTTTCAGTTTTCTTGTTTCTGTTGTTCTTTCCGTATATATTTTCCGCTTCTGTGTTAATAAAAATTCAGTTGCTAGTCAGCGCTTGTCTGTGTCCCTTCTTTAGTATTCCCGTCTTGTGTTCGCGCTGTACGTTCTTCATCAGTCAATTACTGAGATGCAGTGTTTTTCACCATTAAAAGTGGGGAACTGCGATATTTAATGTGAAAGCGCTTGCAACCGTCGTTAGGTTAGGTTAGGTTAGGTTAGGTTAGGTTAGGTTTGGTTAGGTTAGGTTAAGTTAGGTTAGGTTAGATTAGGTTAGGTTGGGTTGAGTTGGGTTAGGTTAGGTTAGGTTAGGTTAGGTTGGGTTGGGTTAGGTTAGGTTAGGTTAGGTTAGGTTACGTTAGGTTAGGTTACGTTAGGTTAGGTTAGGTTAGGTTACGTTAGGTTAGGTTAGGTTAGGTAAGGATAATTTGGTTAGGTTAGGTAAGGTTAGGTTAGGTTAGGTTAGGTTGGGTTGGGTGTTGGGTTGGGTTGGGTTGGGTTAGGTTGGGTTAGGTTAGGTTAGGTTACGTTAGGCTAGGTTAGGTTAGGTTACGTTAGGTTATGTTAGGTTAGGTTATGTTACGTTAGGTTAGGTTAGGTCAGGTAAGGTTAGGTTACGTTAGAATAGGTTAGGTTAGGTTACGTTAGGTTAGGTTAAGTTAGGTTAGGTTAGGTTTGGTTAGGTTAGGTTAGGTTAGCTTAGGTTAGGTTAGGTTGGGATGGGTTGGGTTAGGTTGGGTTAGGTTAGGTTAGGTTAGGTTGGGTTAGGTTAGTTTAGGTTAGGTTAGGTTAGGTTAGGTTAAGTTGGGTTGGGTTAGGTTAGGTTAGGTTAGGTAAGGTTAGGTTAGGTTAGGTTAGGTTAAGGTATGAACCGTCGTAAAACCGCTATAAACAATGTCACTTAGTGAGATGCAGTGTTTTAACCATTACAAGTCGGGAACTGCGATATCTAATGTGAAAGCGCTTGCAAACGTCGTTAGGTTAGGTTAGGTTAGGTTAGGTTAGGTTAGGTTTGGTTAGGTTAGGTTAGGTTAGGTTAGGGTATGTTAGGTAAGGTTTGGTTAGGTTAGGTTAGGTTAGGTTGGGTGAGGTAAGGTTAGGTTAGGTTAAGATATGAACCGCGCTAAAACCGCATTAAACAATGTCACTTAGTGAGATGCTGTGTTTTCCACCATTACAAGTCGGGAACTGCGATATCTAATGTGAAAGCGCATGAAACCGTCGTAATCTTGTAGAAAACATTGTAAAGTAGCGAATAAAACGTTTTCTAACGATAGAAGTGCGAAGGTTCGGTTAGTTTGAGCTAGGTAGCGTCGTGAAACCACCAAAAACGATGTCATCTAACGAGATAGTGTTGTTTTATTGCGAGTACGAAACTGCGATAGGTGAAATATTGGGAAAGCACACAAAATGGCATGAACTAGCCAGATACTGCGTCTTGTGCCGTTACAAGTGCGAAACTGCTTTATTGTGATATTCTCGTTAAAGCGCATGCAAGTATCGTGAAACCTTAAAGAACGATGTCATCTAGCGAGATACAGCGTTCTGTACTGTAATAAGTTGTTGAGAAACTGTGACGTCAAGCAAATATCGTAATTGTGAACGAAACAGTGTAATTGAGCGTATTTAGATACAAGTGCGAATGTTAGGTTAGGTTGAGATATCAACCGTCGTAAAACCGCATTAAACAATGTCACTTAGTGAGATGTAGTGTTTTTCAACATTACAAGTCGGGAACTACGATATCTAATGTGAAAGCGCATGAAACCGTCGTAATCTTGTAGAAAACATTGTAAAATTGCGAGTAAAACGTTTTCTAACGTTAGAAGTGCGAAGGTTAGGTTAGGTTAAGGTTAGTTTAAGCTAGGTAGCGTCGTGAAACTACCAAAAACGACGTCATCTAACGAGATAGTGTTGTTTTATAGCGAGTATTAAACTGCGATAGGTGAAATGTGAATGCACACAAAACGGCATGAACAAGCCAAATACTGCGTGTTCTACCGTTACAAGTGCGAAACTGCTATATTGTGATATTCTCGTTAAAGCGCATGCAAGCATCGTGAAACCTTAAAGAACAATGTCATTTAGCGAGATACAGCGTTCTGTGCTGCAATAAGTTGGTGAAAAACTGTGAGGTTATGCAAATATCCTAATTGTGAACGAAACAGTGTAATAGAGCGTTTTTTAATACAAGTGCGAATGTTAGGTTAGGTTAAGATATGAACCGTCGTAAAACCGCATTAATCAATGTCACTTAGTGAGATGCAGTGTTTTTCACCATTACAAGTCGGGAACTGCGATATCTAATGTGAAAGCGCTTGCAAACGTCGTTAGGTTAGGTTAGGTTAGGTTAGGTTAGGTTACGTTAGGTTAGGTTAGGTTAGGTTTGGTTAGGTTAGGTTAGGTTAGGTTAGGTTAGGGTATGTTAGGTAAGGTTTGGTTAGGTTAGGTTAGGTTAGGTTGGGTGAGGTAAGGTTAGGTTAGGTTAAGGTATGAACCGCGCTAAAACCGCATTAAACAATGTCACTTAGTGAGATGCTGTGTTTTCCACCATTACAAGTCGGGAACTGCGATATCTAATGTGAAAGCGCATGAAACCGTCGTAATCTTGTAGAAAACATTGTAAAGTAGCGAATAAAACGTTTTCTAACGATAGAAGTGCGAAGGTTCGGTTAGTTTGAGTTATGTTACTTTAAGCTAGGTAGCGTCGTGAAACCACCAAAAACGACGTCATCTAACGAGATAGTGTTGTTTTAATGCGAGTACGAAACTGCGACAGGTAAAATGTTGTGAAAGCACTCAAAACGGCATGAACAAGCCAAATACTGCGTCTTGTACCGTTACAAGTGCGAAACTGCTATGTTGTGACATTCTCGGTAAAGCGCATGCAAGTATCGTGAAACCTTAAAGAACGATGTCATTTAGCGAGATACAGCGTTCTGTACTGTAATAAGTTGGTGAGAAACTGTGAGGTCAAGCAAATATCGTAATTGTGAACGATACAGTGTAATTGAGCGTCTTTAGATACAAGTGCGAATGTTAGGTTAGGTTGACATATCAACCGTCGTAAAACCGCATTAAACAATTTCACTTAGTGAGATGTAGTGTTTTTCAACATTACAAGTCGGGAACTACGATATCTAATGTGAAAGCGCATGAAACCGTCGTAATCTTGTAGAAAACATTGTAAAGTTGCGAGTAAACGTTTTCTAACGATAGAAGTGCGAAGGTTAGGTTAGGTTAGGTTAGTTTAAGCTAGGTAGCGTCGTGAAACTACCAAAAACGACGTCATCTAACGAGATAGTGTTGTTTTATTGCGAGTATTAAACTGCGATAGGTAAAATGTTGTGAATGCACACAAAACGGCATGAACAAGCCAAATACTGCGTGTTCTACCGTTACAAGTGCGAAACATCTATATTGTGATATTCTCGTTAAAGCGCATGCAAGTATCGTGAAACCTTAAAGAACGATGTCATCTAGCGAGATACAGCGTTCTGTACTGTAATAAGTTGGTGAGAAACTGTGAGGTCAAGCAAATATCGTAATTGTGAACGAAACAGTGTAATTGAGCGTATTTAGATACAAGTGCGAATGTTAGGTTAGGTTGAGATATCAACCGTCGTAAAACCGCATTAAACAATGTCACTTAGTGAGATGTAGTGTTTTTCAACATTACAAGTCGGGAACTACGATATCTAATGTGAAAGCGCATGAAACCGTCGTAATCTTGTAGAAAACATTGTAAAATTGCGAGTAAAACGTTTTCTAACGTTAGAAGTGCGAAGGTTAGGTTAGGTTAGGTTAGTTTAAGCTAGGTAGCGTCGTGAAACTACCAAAAACGACGTCATCTAACGAGATAGTGTTGTTTTATTGCGAGTATTAAACTGCGATAGGTGAAATGTGAATGCACACAAAACGGCATGAACAAGCCAAATACTGCGTGTTCTACCGTTACAAGTGCGAAACTGCTATATTGTGATATTCTCGTTAAAGCGCATGCAAGCATCGTGAAACCTTAAAGAACAATGTCATTTAGCGAGATACAGCGTTCTGTACTGCAATAAGTTGGTGAAAAACTGTGAGGTTATGCAAATATCGTAATTGTGAACGAAACAGTGTAATAGAGCGTTTTTCAATACAAGTACGAATGTTAGGTTAGGTTAAGATATGAACCGTCGTAAAACCGCATTAAACAATGTCACTTAGTGAGATGCAGTGTTTTTCACCATTACAAGTTGGGAACTGCGATATCTAATGTGAAAGCGCTTGCAAACGTCGTTAGGTTAGGTTAGGTTAGGTTAGGTTAGGTTAGGTTAGGTTACGTTAGGTTAGGTTTGGTTAGGTTAGGTTAGGTTAGGTTATGTTAGGTTAGGTTGGGTTAGGTTAGGTTAGGTTACGTTAGGTTAAGGTATGAACCGTCGTAAAACCGCAATAAACAATGTCACTTAGTGAGATGCAGTGTTTTTCACCTTTACAAGTTGGGAACTGCGATATCTAATGTGAAAGCGCTTGAAACCGTCGTAATGTTGTAGAAAGCAATGTAAAGTAGCGAGTAAAACGTTTTCTAACGATAGAAGTGCGAAGGTTATGTTAGGTTGAGTTATGTTAGTTTAAGCCATGTAGCGTCGTGAAACCACCAAAAACGACGTCATCTAACGAGATAGTGTTGTTTTATTGCGAGTACAAAACTGCGATAGGTAAAATGTTGTGAAAGCACACAAAACGGCATGAACAAGCCAAATACTGCGTGTTCTACCGTTACAAGTGCGAAACTGCTATATTGTGATATTCTCGTTAAAGCGCATGCAAGCATCGTGAAACCTTAAAGAACAATGTCATTTAGCGAGATACAGCGTTCTGTACTGTAATAAGTTGGTGAGAAACTGTGCGGTCAAGCAAATATCGTAATTGTGAACGATACAGTGTAATTGAGCGTCTTTAGATACAAGTGCGAATGTTAGGTTAGGTTGACATATCAACCGTCGTAAAACCGCATTAAACAATGTCACTTAGTGAGATGTAGTGTTTTTCAACATTACAAGTCGGGAACTACGATATCTAATGTGAAAGCGCATGAAACCGTCGTAATCTTGTAGAAAACATTGTAAAGTTGCGAGTAAACGTTTTCTAACGATAGAAGTGCGAAGGTTAGGTTAGGTTAGGTTAGTTTAGGCTAGGTAGCGTCGTGAAACTACCAAAAACGACGTCATCTAACGAGATAGTGTTGTTTTATTGCGAGTATTAAACTGCGATAGGTGAAATGTGAATGCACACAAAACGGCATGAACAAGCCAAATACTGCGTGTTCTACCGTTACAAGTGCGAAACTGCTATATTGTGATATTCTCGTTAAAGCGCATGCAAGCATCGTGAAACCTTAAAGAACAATGTCATTTAGCGAGATACAGCGTTCTGTACTGCAATAAGTTGGTGAAAAACTGAGGTTATGCAAATATCGTAATTGTGAACGAAACAGTGTAATAGAGCGTTTTTCAATACAAGTACGAATGTTAGGTTAGGTTAAGATATGAACCGTCGTAAAACCGCATTAAACAATGTCACTTAGTGAGATGCAGTGTTTTTCACCATTACAAGTTGGGAACTGCGAAATCTAATGTGAAAGCGCTTGCAAACGTCGTTAGGTTAGGTTAGGTTAGGTTAGGTTACGTTAGGTTAGGTTTGGTTAGGTTAGGTTAGGTTAGGTTAGGTTAGGTTATGTTAGGTTAGGTTGGGTTAGGTTAGGTTAGGTTACGTTATGTTAAGGTATGAACCGTCGTAAAACCGCAATAAACAATGTCACTTAGTGAGATGCTGTGTTTTTCACCATTACAAGTCGGGAACTGCGATATCTAATGTGAAAGCGCATGAAACCGTCGTAATCTTGTAGAAAACATTGTAAAGTAGCGAATAAAACGTTTTCTAACGATAGAAGTGCGAAGGTTCGGTTAGTTTGAGTTATGTTAGTTTAAGCTAGGTAGCGTCGTGAAACCACCAAAAACGACGTCATCTAACGAGATAGTGTTGTTTTAATGCGAGTACGAAACTGCGACAGGTAAAATGTTGTGAAAGCACTCAAAACGGCATGAACAAGCCAAATACTGCGTCTTGTACCGTTACAAGTGCGAAACTGCTATGTTGTGACATTCTCGGTAAAGCGCATGCAAGTATCGTGAAACCTTAAAGAACGATGTCATTTAGCGAGATACAGCGTTCTGTACTGTAATAAGTTGGTGAGAAACTGTGAGGTCAAGCAAATATCGTAATTGCGAACGATACAGTGTAATTGAGCGTCTTTAGATACAAGTGCGAATGTTAGGTTAGGTTGACATATCAACCGTCGTAAAACCGCATTAAACAATGTCACTTAGTGAGATGTAGTGTTTTTCAACATTACAAGTCGGGAACTACGATATCTAATGTGAAAGCGCATGAAACCGTCGTAATCTTGTAGAAAACATTGTAAAGTTGCGAGTAAACGTTTTCTAACGATAGAAGTGCGAAGGTTAGGTTAGGTTAGGTTAGTTTAAGCTAGGTAGCGTCGTGAAACTACCAAAAACGACGTCATCTAACGAGATAGTGTTGTTTTATTGCGAGTATTAAACTGCGATAGGTAAAATGTTGTGAATGCACACAAAACGGCATGAACAAGCCAAATACTGCGTGTTCTACCGTTACAAGTGCGAAACATCTATATTGTGATATTCTCGTTAAAGCGCATGCAAGTATCGTGAAACCTTAAAGAACGATGTCATCTAGCGAGATACAGCGTTCTGTACTGTAATAAGTTGGTGAGAAACTGTGAGGTCAAGCAAATATCGTAATTGTGAACGAAACAGTGTAATTGAGCGTATTTAGATACAAGTGCGAATGTTAGGTTAGGTTGAGATATCAACCGTCGTAAAACCGCATTAAACAATGTCACTTAGTGAGATGTAGTGTTTTTCGACATTACAAGTCGGGAACTACGATATCTAATGTGAAAGCGCATGAAACCGTCGTAATCTTGTAGAAAACATTGTAAAATTGCGAGTAAAACGTTTTCTAACGTTAGAAGTGCGAAGGTTAGGTTAGGTTAGGTTAGTTTAAGCTAGGTAGCGTCGTGAAACTACCAAAAACGACGTCATCTAACGAGATAGTGTTGTTTTATTGCGAGTATTAAACTGCGATAGGTGAAATGTGAATGCACACAAAACGGCATGAACAAGCCAAATACTGCGTGTTCTACCGTTACAAGTGCGAAACTGCTATATTGTGATATTCTCGTTAAAGCGCATGCAAGCATCGTGAAACCTTAAAGAACAATGTCATTTAGCGAGATACAGCGTTCTGTACTGCAATAAGTTGGTGAAAAACTGTGAGGTTATGCAAATATCGTAATTGTGAACGAAACAGTGTAATAGAGCGTTTTTCAATACAAGTACGAATGTTAGGTTAGGTTAAGATATGAACCGTCGTAAAACCGCATTAAACAATGTCACTTAGTGAGATGCAGTGTTTTTCACCATTACAAGTTGGGAACTGCGATATCTAATGTGAAAGCGCTTGCAAACGTCGTTAGGTTAGGTTAGGTTAGGTTAGGTTAGGTTAGGTTAGGTTACGTTAGGTTAGGTTTGGTTAGGTTAGGTTAGGTTATGTTAGGTTAGGTTGGGTTAGGTTAGGTTAGGTTACGTTAGGTTAAGGTATGAACCGTCGTAAAACCGCAATAAACAATGTCACTTAGTGAGATGCAGTGTTTTTCACCTTTACAAGTTGGGAACTGCGATATCTAATGTGAAAGCGCTTGAAACCGTCGTAATGTTGTAGAAAGCAATGTAAAGTAGCGAGTAAAACGTTTTCTAACGATAGAAGTGCGAAGGTTATGTTAGGTTGAGTTATGTTAGTTTAAGCCATGTAGCGTCGTGAAACCACCAAAAACGACGTCATCTAACGAGATAGTGTTGTTTTATTGCGAGTACAAAACTGCGATAGGTAAAATGTTGTGAAAGCACACAAAACGGCATGAACAAGCCAAATACTGCGTGTTCTACCGTTACAAGTGCGAAACTGCTATATTGTGATATTCTCGTTAAAGCGCATGCAAGCATCGTGAAACCTTAAAGAACAATGTCATTTAGCGAGATACAGCGTTCTGTACTGTAATAAGTTGGTGAGAAACTGTGAGGTCAAGCAAATATCGTAATTGTGAACGATACAGTGTAATTGAGCGTCTTTAGATACAAGTGCGAATGTTAGGTTAGGTTGACATATCAACCGTCGTAAAACCGCATTAAACAATGTCACTTAGTGAGATGTAGTGTTTTTCAACATTACAAGTCGGGAACTACGATATCTAATGTGAAAGCGCATGAAACCGTCGTAATCTTGTAGAAAACATTGTAAAGTTGCGAGTAAACGTTTTCTAACGATAGAAGTGCGAAGGTTAGGTTAGGTTAGGTTAGTTTAAGCTAGGTAGCGTCGTGAAACTACCAAAAACGACGTCATCTAACGAGATAGTGTTGTTTTATTGCGAGTATTAAACTGCGATAGGTAAAATGTTGTGAATGCACACAAAACGGCATGAACAAGCCAAATACTGCGTGTTCTACCGTTACAAGTGCGAAACTGCTATATTGTGATATTCTCGTTAAAGCGCATGCAAGCATCGTGAAACCTTAAAGAACGATGTCATTTAGCGAGATACAGCGTTCTGTACTGCAATAAGTTGGTGAAAAACTGTGAGGTTATGCAAATATCGTAATTGTGAACGAAACAGTGTAATTGAGCGTCTTTAGATACAAGTGCGAATGTTAGGTTAGGTTGACATATCAACCGTCGTAAAACCGCATTAAACAATGTCACTTAGTGAGATGTAGTGTTTTTCAACATTACAAGTCGGGAACTACGATATCTAATGTGAAAGCGCATGAAACCGTCGTAATCTTGTAGAAAACATTGTAAAGTGGCGAGTAAAACGTTTTCTAACGATAGAAGTGCGACGGTTAGGTTAGTTTAAGCTAGGTAGCGTCGTGAAACTACCAAAAACGACGTCATCTAACGAGATAGTGTTGTTTTATAGCGAGTATTAAACTGCGATAGGTGAAATGTTGTGAAAGCACACAAAACGGCATGAACAAGCCAAATACTGCGTGTTCTACCGTTACAAGTGCGAAACTGCTATATTGTGATATTCTCGTTAAAGCGCATGCAAGCATCGTGAAACCTTAAAGAACAATGTCATTTAGCGAGATACAGCGTTCTGTGCTGCAATAAGTTGGTGAAAAACTGTGAGGTTATGCAAATATCCTAATTGTGAACGAAACAGTGTAATAGAGCGTTTTTTAATACAAGTGCGAATGTTAGGTTAGGTTAAGATATGAACCGTCGTAAAACCGCATTAATCAATGTCACTTAGTGAGATGCAGTGTTTTTCACCATTACAAGTCGGGAACTGCGATATCTAATGTGAAAGCGCTTGCAAACGTCGTTAGGTTAGGTTAGGTTAGGTTAGGTTAGGTTACGTTAGGTTAGGTTAGGTTAGGTTTGGTTAGGTTAGGTTAGGTTAGGTTAGGTTAGGGTATGTTAGGTAAGGTTTGGTTAGGTTAGGTTAGGTTAGGTTGGTTTAGGTAAGGTTAGGTTAGGTTAAGATATGAACCGCGCTAAAACCGCATTAAACAATGTCACTTAGTGAGATGTAGTGTTTTTCAACATTACAAGTCGGGAACTACGATATCTAATGTGAAAGCGCATGAAACCGTCGTAATCTTGTAGAAAACATTGTAAAGTTGCGAGTAAACGTTTTCTAACGATAGAAGTGCGAAGGTTAGGTTAGGTTAGGTTAGTTTAAGCTAGGTAGCGTCGTGAAACTACCAAAAACGACGTCATCTAACGAGATAGTGTTGTTTTATTGCGAGTATTAAACTGCGATAGGTAAAATGTTGTGAATGCACACAAAACGGCATGAACAAGCCAAATACTGCGTGTTCTACCGTTACAAGTGCGAAACTGCTATATTGTGATATTCTCGTTAAAGCGCATGCAAGCATCGTGAAACCTTAAAGAACGATGTCATTTAGCGAGATACAGCGTTCTGTACTGCAATAAGTTGGTGAAAAACTGTGAGGTTATGCAAATATCGTAATTGTGAACGAAACAGTGTAATTGAGCGTCTTTAGATACAAGTGCGAATGTTAGGTTAGGTTGACATATCAACCGTCGTAAAACCGCATTAAACAATGTCACTTAGTGAGATGTAGTGTTTTTCAACATTACAAGTCGGGAACTACGATATCTAATGTGAAAGCGCATGAAACCGTCGTAATCTTGTAGAAAACATTGTAAAGTGGCGAGTAAAACGTTTTCTAACGATAGAAGTGCGACGGTTAGGTTAGTTTAGGCTAGGTAGCGTCGTGAAACTACCAAAAACGACGTCATCTAACGAGATAGTGTTGTTTTATAGCGAGTATTAAACTGCGATAGGTGAAATGTTGTGAAAGCACACAAAACGGCATGAACAAGCCAAATACTGCGTGTTCTACCGTTACAAGTGCGAAACTGCTATATTGTGATATTCTCGTTAAAGCGCATGCAAGCATCGTGAAACCTTAAAGAACAATGTCATTTAGCGAGATACAGCGTTCTGTGCTGCAATAAGTTGGTGAAAAACTGTGAGGTTATGCAAATATCCTAATTGTGAACGAAACAGTGTAATAGAGCGTTTTTTAATACAAATGCGAATGTTAGGTTAGGTTAAGATATGAACCGTCGTAAAACCGCATTAATCAATGTCAATTAGTGAGATGCAGTGTTTTTCACCATTACAAGTCGGGAACTGCGATATCTAATGTGAAAGCGCTTGCAAACGTCGTTAGGTTAGGTTAGGTTAGGTTAGGTTACGTTAGGTTAGGTTAGGTTAGGTTTGGTTAGGTTAGGTTAGGTTAGGTTAGGTTAGGGTATGTTAGGTAAGGTTTGGTTAGGTTAGGTTAGGTTAGGTTGGGTGAGGTAAGGTTAGGTTAGGTTAAGATATGAACCGCGCTAAAACCGCATTAAACAATGTCACTTAGTGAGATGCTGTGTTTTCCACCATTACAAGTCGGGAACTGCGATATCTAATGTGAAAGCGCATGAAACCGTCGTAATCTTGTAGAAAACATTGTAAAGTAGCGAATAAAACGTTTTCTAACGATAGAAGTGCGAAGGTTCGGTTAGATTGAGCTAGGTAGCGTCGTGAAACCACCAAAAACGATGTCATCTAACGCGATAGTGTTGTTTTATTGCGAGTACGAAACTGCGATAGGTGAAATATTTGGAAAGCACACAAAATGGCGTGAACTAGCCAGATACTGCGTCTTGTGCCGTTACAAGTGCGAAACTGCTTTATTGTGATATTCTCGTTAAAGCGCATGCAAGTATCGTGAAACCTTAAAGAACGATGTCATCTAGCGAGATACAGCGTTCTGTACTGTAATAAGTTGGTGAGAAACTGTGAGGTCAAGCAAATATCGTAATTGTGAACGAAACAGTGTAATTGAGCGTATTTAGATACAAGTGCGAATGTTAGGTTAGGTTGAGATATCAACCGTCGTAAAACCGCATTAAACAATGTCACTTAGTGAGATGTAGTGTTTTTCAACATTACAAGTCGGGAACTACGATATCTAATGTGAAAGCGCATGAAACCGTCGTAATCTTGTAGAAAACATTGTAAAATTGCGAGTAAAACGTTTTCTAACGTTAGAAGTGCGAAGGTTAGGTTAGGTTAGGTTAGTTTAAGCTAGGTAGCGTCGTGAAACTACCAAAAACGACGTCATCTAACGAGATAGTGTTGTTTTATTGCGAGTATTAAACTGCGATAGGTGAAATGTGAATGCACACAAAACGGCATGAACAAGCCAAATACTGCGTGTTCTACCGTTACAAGTGCGAAACTGCTATATTGTGATATTCTCGTTAAAGCGCATGCAAGCATCGTGAAACCTTAAAGAACAATGTCATTTAGCGAGATACAGCGTTCTGTGCTGCAATAAGTTGGTGAAAAACTGTGAGGTTATGCAAATATCCTAATTGTGAACGAAACAGTGTAATAGAGCGTTTTTTAATACAAGTGCGAATGTTAGGTTAGGTTAAGATATGAACCGTCGTAAAACCGCATTAATCAATGTCACTTAGTGAGATGCAGTGTTTTTCACCATTACAAGTCGGGAACTGCGATATCTAATGTGAAAGCGCTTGCAAACGTCGTTAGGTTAGGTTAGGTTAGGTTAGGTTAGGTTACGTTAGGTTACGTTAGGTTAGGTTTGGTTAGGTTAGGTTAGGTTAGGGTATGTTAGGTAAGGTTTGGTTAGGTTAGGTTAGGTTAGGTTGGGTGAGGTAAGGTTAGGTTAGGTTAAGATATGAACCGCGCTAAAACCGCATTAAACAATGTCACTTAGTGAGATGCTGTGTTTTCCACCATTACAAGTCGGGAACTGCGATATCTAATGTGAAAGCGCATGAAACCGTCGTAATCTTGTAGAAAACATTGTAAAGTAGCGAATAAAACGTTTTCTAACGATAGAAGTGCGAAGGTTCGGTTAGTTTGAGTTATGTTACTTTAAGCTAGGTAGCGTCGTGAAACCACCAAAAACGACGTCATCTAACGAGATAGTGTTGTTTTAATGCGAGTACGAAACTGCGACAGGTAAAATGTTGTGAAAGCACTCAAAACGGCATGAACAAGCCAAATACTGCGTCTTGTACCGTTACAAGTGCGAAACTGCTATGTTGTGACATTCTCGGTAAAGCGCATGCAAGTATCGTGAAACCTTAAAGAACGATGTCATTTAGCGAGATACAGCGTTCTGTACTGTAATAAGTTGGTGAGAAACTGTGAGGTCAAGCAAATATCGTAATTGTGAACGATACAGTGTAATTGAGCGTCTTTAGATACAAGTGCGAATGTTAGGTTAGGTTGACATATCAACCGTCGTAAAACCGCATTAAACAATTTCACTTAGTGAGATGTAGTGTTTTTCAACATTACAAGTCGGGAACTACGATATCTAATGTGAAAGCGCATGAAACCGTCGTAATCTTGTAGAAAACATTGTAAAGTTGCGAGTAAACGTTTTCTAACGATAGAAGTGCGAAGGTTAGGTTAGGTTAGGTTAGTTTAAGCTAGGTAGCGTCGTGAAACTACCAAAAACGACGTCATCTAACGAGATAGTGTTGTTTTATTGCGAGTATTAAACTGCGATAGGTAAAATGTTGTGAATGCACACAAAACGGCATGAACAAGCCAAATACTGCGTGTTCTACCGTTACAAGTGCGAAACATCTATATTGTGATATTCTCGTTAAAGCGCATGCAAGTATCGTGAAACCTTAAAGAACGATGTCATCTAGCGAGATACAGCGTTCTGTACTGTAATAAGTTGGTGAGAAACTGTGAGGTCAAGCAAATATCGTAATTGTGAACGAAACAGTGTAATTGAGCGTATTTAGATACAAGTGCGAATGTTAGGTTAGGTTGAGATATCAACCGTCGTAAAACCGCATTAAACAATGTCACTTAGTGAGATGTAGTGTTTTTCAACATTACAAGTCGGGAACTACGATATCTAATGTGAAAGCGCATGAAACCGTCGTAATCTTGTAGAAAACATTGTAAAATTGCGAGTAAAACGTTTTCTAACGTTAGAAGTGCGAAGGTTAGGTTAGGTTAGGTTAGTTTAAGCTAGGTAGCGTCGTGAAACTACCAAAAACGACGTCATCTAACGAGATAGTGTTGTTTTATTGCGAGTATTAAACTGCGATAGGTGAAATGTGAATGCACACAAAACGGCATGAACAAGCCAAATACTGCGTGTTCTACCGTTACAAGTGCGAAACTGCTATATTGTGATATTCTCGTTAAAGCGCATGCAAGCATCGTGAAACCTTAAAGAACAATGTCATTTAGCGAGATACAGCGTTCTGTACTGCAATAAGTTGGTGAAAAACTGTGAGGTTATGCAAATATCGTAATTGTGAACGAAACAGTGTAATAGAGCGTTTTTCAATACAAGTACGAATGTTAGGTTAGGTTAAGATATGAACCGTCGTAAAACCGCATTAAACAATGTCACTTAGTGAGATGCAGTGTTTTTCACCATTACAAGTTGGGAACTGCGATATCTAATGTGAAAGCGCTTGCAAACGTCGTTAGGTTAGGTTAGGTTAGGTTAGGTTAGGTTAGGTTAGGTTAGGTTACGTTAGGTTAGGTTTGGTTAGTTTAGGTTAGGTTAGGTTATGTTAGGTTAGGTTGGGTTAGGTTAGGTTAGGTTACGTTAGGTTAAGGTATGAACCGTCGTAAAACCGCAATAAACAATGTCACTTAGTGAGATGCAGTGTTTTTCACCTTTACAAGTTGGGAACTGCGATATCTAATGTGAAAGCGCTTGAAACCGTCGTAATGTTGTAGAAAGCAATGTAAAGTAGCGAGTAAAACGTTTTCTAACGATAGAAGTGCGAAGGTTATGTTAGGTTGAGTTATGTTAGTTTAAGCCATGTAGCGTCGTGAAACCACCAAAAACGACGTCATCTAACGAGATAGTGTTGTTTTATTGCGAGTACAAAACTGCGATAGGTAAAATGTTGTGAAAGCACACAAAACGGCATGAACAAGCCAAATACTGCGTGTTCTACCGTTACAAGTGCGAAACTGCTATATTGTGATATTCTCGTTAAAGCGCATGCAAGCATCGTGAAACCTTAAAGAACAATGTCATTTAGCGAGATACAGCGTTCTGTACTGTAATAAGTTGGTGAGAAACTGTGCGGTCAAGCAAATATCGTAATTGTGAACGATACAGTGTAATTGAGCGTCTTTAGATACAAGTGCGAATGTTAGGTTAGGTTGACATATCAACCGTCGTAAAACCGCATTAAACAATGTCACTTAGTGAGATGTAGTGTTTTTCAACATTACAAGTCGGGAACTACGATATCTAATGTGAAAGCGCATGAAACCGTCGTAATCTTGTAGAAAACATTGTAAAGTTGCGAGTAAACGTTTTCTAACGATAGAAGTGCGAAGGTTAGGTTAGGTTAGGTTAGTTTAAGCTAGGTAGCGTCGTGAAACTACCAAAAACGACGTCATCTAACGAGATAGTGTTGTTTTATTGCGAGTATTAAACTGCGATAGGTAAAATGTTGTGAATGCACACAAAACGGCATGAACAAGCCAAATACTGCGTGTTCTACCGTTACAAGTGCGAAACTGCTATATTGTGATATTCTCGTTAAAGCGCATGCAAGCATCGTGAAACCTTAAAGAACGATGTCATTTAGCGAGATACAGCGTTCTGTACTGCGATAAGTTGGTGAAAAACTGTGAGGTTATGCAAATATCGTAATTGTGAACGAAACAGTGTAATTGAGCGTCTTTAGATACAAGTGCGAATGTTAGGTTAGGTTGACATATCAACCGTCGTAAAACCGCATTATACAATGTCACTTAGTGAGATGTAGTGTTTTTCAACATTACAAGTCGGGAACTACGATATCTAATGTGAAAGCCCATGAAACCGTCGTAATCTTGTAGAAAACATTGTAAAGTGGCGAGTAAAACGTTTTCTAACGATAGAAGTGCGACGGTTAGGTTAGTTTAAGCTAGGTAGCGTCGTGAAACTACCAAAAACGACGTCATCTAACGAGATAGTGTTGTTTTATAGCGAGTATTAAACTGCGATAGGTGAAATGTTGTGAAAGCACACAAAACGGCATGAACAAGCCAAATACTGCGTGTTCTACCGTTACAAGTGCGAAACTGCTATATTGTGATATTCTCGTTAAAGCGCATGCAAGCATCGTGAAACCTTAAAGAACAATGTCATTTAGCGAGATACAGCGTTCTGTGCTGCAATAAGTTGGTGAAAAACTGTGAGGTTATGCAAATATCCTAATTGTGAACGAAACAGTGTAATAGAGCGTTTTTTAATACAAGTGCGAATGTTAGGTTAGGTTAAGATATGAACCGTCGTAAAACCGCATTAATCAATGTCACTTAGTGAGATGCAGTGTTTTTCACCATTACAAGTCGGGAACTGCGATATCTAATGTGAAAGCGCTTGCAAACGTCGTTAGGTTAGGTTAGGTTAGGTTAGGTTAGGTTACGTTAGGTTAGGTTAGGTTAGGTTTGGTTAGGTTAGGTTAGGTTAGGTTAGGTTAGGGTATGTTAGGTAAGGTTTGGTTAGGTTAGGTTAGGTTAGGTTGGTTTAGGTAAGGTTAGGTTAGGTTAAGATATGAACCGCGCTAAAACCGCGTTAAACAATGTCATTTAGTGAGATGCTGTGTTTTTCACCATTACAAGTCGGGAACTGCGATATCTAATGTGAAAGCGCATGAAACCGTCGTAATCTTGTAGAAAACATTGTAAAGTAGCGAATAAAACGTTTTCTAACGATAGAAGTGCGAAGGTTCGGTTAGTTTGAGTTATGTTAGTTTAAGCTAGGTAGCGTCGTGAAACCACCAAAAACGACGTCATCTAACGAGATAGTGTTGTTTTAATGCGAGTACGAAACTGCGACAGGTAAAATGTTGTGAAAGCACTCAAAACGGCATGAACAAGCCAAATACTGCGTGTTGTACCGTTACAAGTGCGAAACTGCTATGTTGTGACATTCTCGGTAAAGCGCATGCAAGTATCGTGAAACCTTAAAGAACGATGTCATTTAGCGAGATACAGCGTTCTGTACTGCAATAAGTTGGTGAAAAACTGTGAGGTTATGCAAATATCGTAATTGTGAACAAAACAGTGTAATAGAGCGTTTTTAGATACAAGTGCGAATGTTAGGTTAGGTTAAGATATGAACCGTCGTAAAACCGCATTAAACAATGTCAATTACTGAGATGCAGTGTTTTTCACCATTAAAAGTGGGGAACTGCGATATTTAATGTGAAAGCGCTTGCAACCGTCGTTAGGTTAGGTTAGGTTAGGTTAGGTTAGGTTTGGTTAGGTTAGGTTAGGTTAGGTTAGGTTAGATTAGGTTAGGTTGGGTTGAGTTGGGTTAGGTTAGGTTAGGTTAGGTTGGGTTGGGTTAGGTTAGGTTAGGTTAGGTTAGGTTACGTTAGGTTAGGTTACGTTAGGTTAGGTTAGGTTAGGTTACGTTAGGTTAGGTTAGGTTAGGTAAGGATAATTTGGTTAGGTTAAGTAAGGTTAGGTTAGGTTAGGTTAGGTTGGGTTGGGTGTTGGGTTGGGTTGGGTTGGGTTAGGTTGGGTTAGGTTAGGTTAGGTTACGTTAGGTTAGGTTAGGTTAGGTTACGTTAGGTTATGTTAGGTTAGGTTAGGTTACGTTAGGTTAGGTTAGGTCAGGTAAGGTTAGGTTACGTTAGAATAGGTTAGGTTAGGTTACGTTAGGTTAGGTTAAGTTAGGTTAGGTTAGGTTTGGTTAGGTTAGGTTAGGTTAGCTTAGGTTAGGTTAGGTTGGGATGGGTTGGGTTAGGTTGGGTTAGGTTAGGTTAGGTTAGGTTACGTTAGGTTAGGTTAGGTTAGGTTTGGTTAGGTTAGGTTAGGTTATGTTAGGTTAGGTTGGGTTAGGTTAGGTTAGGTTACGTTAGGTTAAGGTATGAACCGTCGTAAAACCGCAATAAACAATGTCACTTAGTGAGATGCAGTGTTTTTCACCTTTATACAAGTTGGGAACTGCGATATCTAATGTGAAAGCGCTAGAAACCGTCGTAATGTTGTAGAAAGCAATGTAAAGTAGCGAGTAAAACGTTTTCTAACGATAGAAGTGCGAAGGTTATGTTAGGTTGAGTTATGTTAGTTTAAGCTAGGTAGCGTCGTGAAACCACCAAAAACGACGTCGTCTAACGAGATAGTTGTTTTATTGCGAGTACGAAACTGCGATAGGTAAAATGTTGTGAAAGCACACAAAACGGCATGAACAAGCCAAATACTGCGTGTTGTACCGTTACAAGTGCGAAAGTGCTATGTTGTGACATTCTCGGTAAAGCGCATGCAAGTATCGTGAAACCTTAAAGAACGATGTCATTTAGCGAGATACAGCGTTCTGTACTGTAATAAGTTGGTGAGAAACTGTGAGGTCAAGCAAATATCGTAATTTTGAACGAAACAGTGTAATTGAGCGTCTTTAGATACAAGTGCGAATGTTAGGTTAGGTTGACATATCAACCGTCGTAAAACCGCATTAAACAATGTCACTTAGTGAGATGTAGTGTTTTTCAACATTACAAGTCGGGAACTACGATATCTAATGTGAAAGCGCATGAAACCGTCGTAATCTTGTAGAAAACATTATAAAGTGGCGAGTAAAACGTTTTCTAACGATAGAAGTGCGAAGGTTAGGTTAGGTTAGGTTAGTTTAAGCTAGGTAGCGTCGTGAAACTACCAAAAACGACGTCATCTAACGAGATAGTGTTGTTTTATTGCGAGTATTAAACTGCGATAGGTGAAATGTGAATGCACACAAAACGGCATGAACAAGCCAAATACTGCGTGTTCTACCGTTACAAGTGCGAAACTGCTATATTGTGATATTCTCGTTAAAGCGCATGCAAGCATCGTGAAACCTTAAAGAACAATGTCATTTAGCGAGATACAGCGTTCTGTACTGCAATAAGTTGGTGAAAAACTGTGAGGTTGTGCAAATATCGTAATTATGAACGAAACAGTGTAATAGAGCGTTTTTCAATACAAGTACGAATGTTAGGTTAGGTTAAGATATGAACCGTCGTAAAACCGCATTAAACAATGTCACTTAGTGAGATGCAGTGTTTTTCACCATTACAAGTTGGGAACTGCGATATCTAATGTGAAAGCGCTTGCAAACGTCGTTAGGTTAGGTTAGGTTAGGTTAGGTTAGGTTAGGTTACGTTAGGTTAGGTTTGGTTAGGTTAGGTTAGGTTATGTTAGGTTAGGTTGGGTTAGGTTAGGTTAGGTTACGTTAGGTTAAGGTATGAACCGTCGTAAAACCGCAATAAACAATGTCACTTAGTGAGATGCAGTGTTTTTCACCTTTACAAGTTGGGAACTGCGATATCTAATGTGAAAGCGCTTGAAACCGTCGTAATGTTGTAGAAAGCAATGTAAAGTACCGAGTAAAACGTTTTCTAACGATAGAAGTGCGAAGGTTATGTTAGGTTGAGTTATGTTAGTTTAAGCCATGTAGCGTCGTGAAACCACCAAAAACGACGTCATCTAACGAGAGTGTTGTTTTATTGCGAGTACAAAACTGCGATAGGTAAAATGTTGTGAAAGCACACAAAACGGCATGAACAAGCCAAATTCTGCGTGTTCTACCGTTACAAGTGCGAAACTGCTATATTGTGATATTCTCGTTAAAGCGCATGCAAGCATCGTGAAACCTTGAAGAACAATGTCATTTAGCGAGATACAGCGTTCTGTACTGTAATAAGTTGGTGAGAAACTGTGAGGTCAAGCAAATATCGTAATTGTGAACGATACAGTGTAATTGAGCGTCTTTAGATACAAGTGCGAATGTTAGGTTAGGTTGACATATCAACCGTCGTAAAACCGCATTAAACAATGTCACTTAGTGAGATGTAGTGTTTTTCAACATTACAAGTCGGGAACTACGATATCTAATGTGAAAGCGCATGAAACCGTCGTAATCTTGTAGAAAACATTGTAAAGTTGCGAGTAAACGTTTTCTAACGATAGAAGTGCGAAGGTTAGGTTAGGTTAGGTTAGTTTAAGCTAGGTAGCGTCGTGAAACTACCAAAAACGACGTCATCTAACGAGATAGTGTTGTTTTATTGCGAGTATTAAACTGCGATAGGTAAAATGTTGTGAATGCACACAAAACGGCATGAACAAGCCAAATACTGCGTGTTCTACCGTTACAAGTGCGAAACTGCTATATTGTGATATTCTCGTTAAAGCGCATGCAAGCATCGTGAAACCTTAAAGAACGATGTCATTTAGCGAGATACAGCGTTCTGTACTGCAATAAGTTGGTGAAAAACTGTGAGGTTATGCAAATATCGTAATTGTGAACGAAACAGTGTAATTGAGCGTCTTTAGATACAAGTGCGAATGTTAGGTTAGGTTGACATATCAACCGTCGTAAAACCGCATTAAACAATGTCACTTAGTGAGATGTAGTGTTTTTCAACATTACAAGTCGGGAACTACGATATCTAATGTGAAAGCGCATGAAACCGTCGTAATCTTGTAGAAAACATTGTAAAGTGGCGAGTAAAACGTTTTCTAACGATAGAAGAGCGACGGTTAGGTTAGTTTAAGCTAGGTAGCGTCGTGAAACTACCAAAAACGACGTCATCTAACGAGATAGTGTTGTTTTATAGCGAGTATTAAACTGCGATAGGTGAAATGTTGTGAAAGCACACAAAACGGCATGAACAAGCCAAATACTGCGTGTTCTACCGTTACAAGTGCGAAACTGCTATATTGTGATATTCTCGTTAAAGCGCATGCAAGCATCGTGAAACCTTAAAGAACAATGTCATTTAGCGAGATACAGCGTTCTGTGCTGCAATAAGTTGGTGAAAAACTGTGAGGTTATGCAAATATCCTAATTGTGAACGAAACAGTGTAATAGAGCGTTTTTTAATACAAGTGCGAATGTTAGGTTAGGTTAAGATATGAACCGTCGTAAAACCGCATTAATCAATGTCACTTAGTGAGATGCAGTGTTTTTCACCATTACAAGTCGGGAACTGCGATATCTAATGTGAAAGCGCTTGCAAACGTCGTTAGGTTAGGTTAGGTTAGGTTAGGTTAGGTTACGTTAGGTTAGGTTAGGTTAGGTTTGGTTAGGTTAGGTTAGGTTAGGTTAGGTTAGGGTATGTTAGGTAAGGTTTGGTTAGGTTAGGTTAGGTTGGTTTAGGTAAGGTTAGGTTAGGTTAAGATATGAACCGCGCTAAAACCGCGTTAAACAATGTCACTTAGTGAGATGCTGTGTTTTCACCATTACAAGTCGGGAACTGCGATATCTAATGTGAAAGCGCATGAAACCGTCGTAATCTTGTAGAAAACATTGTAAAGTAGCGAATAAAACGTTTTCTAACGATAGAAGTGCGAAGGTTCGGTTAGTTTGAGTTATGTTAGTTTAAGCTAGGTAGCGTCGTGAAACCACCAAAAACGACGTCATCTAACGAGATAGTGTTGTTTTAATGCGAGTACGAAACTGCGACAGGTAAAATGTTGTGAAAGCACTCAAAACGGCATGAACAAGCCAAATACTGCGTGTTGTACCGTTACAAGTGCGAAACTGCTATGTTGTGACATTCTCGGTAAAGCGCATGCAAGTATCGTGAAACCTTAAAGAACGATGTCATTTAGCGAGATACAGCGTTCTGTACTGCAATAAGTTGGTGAAAAACTGTGAGGTTATGCAAATATCGTAATTGTGAACAAAACAGTGTAATAGAGCGTTTTTAGATACAAGTGCGAATGTTAGGTTAGGTTAAGATATGAACCGTCGTAAAACCGCATTAAACAATGTCAATTACTGAGATGCAGTGTTTTTCACCATTAAAAGTGGGGAACTGCGATATTTAATGTGAAAGCGCTTGCAACCGTCGTTAGGTTAGGTTAGGTTAGGTTAGGTTAGGTTTGGTTAGGTTAGGTTAGGTTAGGTTAGGTTAGATTAGGTTAGGTTGGGTTGAGTTGGGTTAGGTTAGGTTAGGTTAGGTTGGGTTGGGTTAGGTTAGGTTAGGTTAGGTTAGGTTACGTTAGGTTAGGTTACGTTAGGTTAGGTTAGGTAAGGATAATTTGGTTAGGTTAGGTAAGGATAATTTGGTTAGGTTAAGTAAGGTTAGGTTAGGTTAGGTTAGGTTGGGTTGGGTGTTGGGTTGGGTTGGGTTGGGTTAGGTTGGGTTAGGTTAGGTTAGGTTACGTTAGGTTAGGTTAGGTTAGGTTACGTTAGGTTATGTTAGGTTAGGTTAGGTTACGTTAGGTTAGGTTAGGTCAGGTAAGGTTAGGTTACGTTAGAATAGGTTAGGTTAGGTTACGTTAGGTTAGGTTAAGTTAGGTTAGGTTAGGTTTGGTTAGGTTAGGTTAGGTTAGCTTAGGTTAGGTTAGGTTGGGATGGGTTGGGTTAGGTTGGGTTAGGTTAGGTTAGGTTAGGTTAGGTTAGGTTACGTTAGGTTAGGTTAGGTTTGGTTAGGTTAGGTTAGGTTAGGTTATGTTAGGTTAGGTTGGGTTAGGTTAGGTTAGGTTACGTTAGGTTAAGGTATGAACCGTCGTAAAACCGCAATAAACAATGTCACTTAGTGAGATGCAGTGTTTTTCACCTTTACAAGTTGGGAACTGCGATATCTAATGTGAAAGCGCTTGAAACCGTCGTAATGTTGTAGAAAGCAATGTAAAGTAGCGAATAAAACGTTTTCTAACGATAGAAGTGCGAAGGTTCAGTTAGTTTGAGTTATGTTAGTTTAAGCTAGGTAGCGTCGTGAAACCACCAAAAACGACGTCATCTAACGAGATAGTGTTGTTTTAATGCGAGTACGAAACTGCGACAGGTAAAATGTGTTGAAAGCACTCAAAACGGCATGAACAAGCCAAATACTGCGTGTTGTACCGTTACAAGTGCGAAACTGCTATGTTGTGACATTCTCGGTAAAGCGCGTGCAAGTATCGTGAAACCTTAAAGAACGATGTCATTTAGCGAGATACAGCATTCTGTACTGTAATAAGTTGGTGAAAACTGTGAGGTCAAGCAAATATCGTAATTGTGAACGATACAGTGTAATTGAGCGTCTTTAGATACAAGTGCGAATGTTAGGTTAGGTTGACATATCAACCGTCGTAAAACCGCATTAAACAATGTCACTTAGTGAGATGTAGTGTTTTTCAACATTACAAGTCGGGAACTACGATATCTAATGTGAAAGCGCATGAAACCGTCGTAATCTTGTAGAAAACATTGTAAAGTTGAGAGTAAACGTTTTCTAACGATAGGAGTGCGAAGGTTAGGTTAGGTTAGGTTAGTTTAAGCTAGGTAGCGTCGTGAAACTACCAAAAACGACGTCATCTAACGAGATAGTGTTGTTTTATTGCGAGTATTAAACTGCGATAGGTAAAATGTTGTGAATGCACACAAAACGGCATGAACAAGCCAAATACTGCGTGTTCTACCGTTACAAGTGCGAAACTGCTATATTGTGATATTCTCGTTAAAGCGCATGCAAGCATCGTGAAACCTTAAAGAACGATGTCATTTAGCGAGATACAGCGTTCTGTACTGCAACAAGTTGGTGAAAAACTGTGAGGTTATGCAAATATCGTAATTGTGAACGAAACAGTGTAATTGAGCGTCTTTAGATACAAGTGCGAATGTTAGGTTAGGTTAACATATCAACCGTCGTAAAACCGCATTAAACAATGTCACTTAGTGAGATGTAGTGTTTTTCAACATTACAAGTCGGGAACTGCGATATCTAATGTGAAAGCGCTCGCAAACGTCGTTAGGTTAGGTTAGGTTAGGTTAGGTTACGTTAGGTTAGGTTAGGTTAGATTTGGTTAGGTTAGGTTAGGTTAGGTTAGGTTAGGGTATGTTGGGTAAGGTTTGGTTAGGTTAGGTTAGGTTAGTTTGGTTTAGGTAAGGTTAGGTTAGGTTAAGATATGAACCGCGCTAAAACCGCGTTAAACAATGTCACTTAGTGAGATGCTGTGTTTTTCACCATTACAAGTCGGGAACTGCGATATCTAATGTGAAAGCGCATGAAACCGTCGTAATCTTGTAGAAAACATTGTAAAGTAGCGAATAAAACGTTTTCTAACGATAGAAGTGCGAAGGTTCGGTTAGTTTGAGTTATGTTAGTTTAAGCTAGGTAGCGTCGTGAAACCACCAAAAACGACGTCATCTAACGAGATAGTGTTGTTTTATTGCGAGTACGAAACTGCGACAGGTAAAATGTTGTGAAAGCACTCAAAACGGCATGAACAAGCCAAATACTGCGTGTTGTACCGTTACAAGTGCGAAACTGCTATGTTGTGACATTCTCGGTAAAGCGCATGCAAGTATCGTGAAACCTTAAAGAACGATGTCATTTAGCGAGATACAGCATTCTGTACTGTAATAAGTTGGTGAGAAACTGTGAGGTCAAGCAAATATCGTAATTGTGAACGATACAGTGTAATTGAGCGTCTTTAGATACAAGTGCGAATGTTAGGTTAGGTTGACATACCAACCGTCGTAAAACCGCATTAAACAATGTCACTTAGTGAGATGTAGTGTTTTTCAACATTACAAGTCGGGAACTACGATATCTAATGTGAAAGCGCATGAAACCGTCGTAATCTTGTAGAAAACATTGTAAAGTTGCGAGTAAACGTTTTCTAACGATAGAAGTGCGAAGGTTAGGTTAGGTTAGGTTAGTTTAAGCTAGGTAGCGTCGTGAAACTACCAAAAACGACGTCATCTAACGAGATAGTGTTGTTTTATTGCGAGTATTAAACTGCGATAGGTAAAATGTTGTGAATGCACACAAAACGGCATGAACAAGCCAAATACTGCGTGTCTACCGTTACAAGTGCGAAACTGCTATATTGTGTTATTCTCGTTAAAGCGCATGCAAGCATCGTGAAACTTTAAAGAACGATGTCATTTAGCGAGATACAGCGTTCTGTACTGCAATAAGTTGGTGAAAAACTGTGAGGTTATGCAAATATCGTAATTGTGAACGAAACAGTGTAATAGAGCGTTTTTCAATACAAGTACGAATGTTAGGTTAGGTTAAGATATGAACCGTCGTAAAACCGCATTAAACAATGTCACTTAGTGAGATGCAGTGTTTTTCACCATTAAGGTGGGGAACTGCGATATTTATTGTGAAAGCGCTTGCAACCGTCGTTAGGTTAGGTTAGGTTAGGTTAGGTTTGGTTAGGTTAGGTTAGGTTAGGTTAGGTTAGATTAGGTTAGGTTGGGTTGAGTTGGGTTAGGTTAGGTTAGGTTAGGTTAGGTTAGGTTGGGTTAGGTTAGGTTAGGTTAGGTTACGTTAGGTTAGGTTACGTTAGGTTAGGTTAGGTTAGGTTACGTTAGGTTAGGTTAGGTTAGATTTGGTTAGGTTAGGTTAGGTTAGGTTAGGTTAGGGTATGTTGGGTAAGGTTTGGTTAGGTTAGGTTAGGTTAGTTTGGTTTAGGTAAGGTTAGGTTAGGTTAAGATATGAACCGCGCTAAAACCGCGTTAAACAATGTCACTTAGTGAGATGCTGTGTTTTTCACCATTACAAGTCGGGAACTGCGATATCTAATGTGAAAGCGCATGAAACCGTCGTAATCTTGTAGAAAACATTGTAAAGTAGCGAATAAAACGTTTTCTAACGATAGAAGTGCGAAGGTTCGGTTAGTTTGAGTTATGTTAGTTTAAGCTAGGTAGCGTCGTGAAACCACCAAAAACGACGTCATCTAACGAGATAGTGTTGTTTTATTGCGAGTACGAAACTGCGACAGGTAAAATGTTGTGAAAGCACTCAAAACGGCATGAACAAGCCAAATACTGCGTGTTGTACCGTTACAAGTGCGAAACTGCTATGTTGTGACATTCTCGGTAAAGCGCATGCAAGTATCGTGAAACCTTAAAGAACGATGTCATTTAGCGAGATACAGCGTTCTGTACTGTAATAAGTTGGTGAGAAACTGTGAGGTCAAGCAAATATCGTAATTTTGAACGAAACAGTGTAATTGAGCGTCTTTAGATACAAGTGCGAATGTTAGGTTAGGTTGACATATCAACCGTCGTAAAACCGCATTAAACAATGTCACTTAGTGAGATGTAGTGTTTTTCAACATTACAAGTCGGGAACTACGATATCTAATGTGAAAGCGCATGAAACCGTCGTAATCTTGTAGAAAACATTGTAAAGTTGCGAGTAAACGTTTTCTAACGATAGAAGTGCGAAGGTTAGGTTAGGTTAGGTTAGTTTAAGCTAGGTAGCGTCGTGAAACTACCAAAAACGACGTCATCTAACGAGATAGTGTTGTTTTATTGCGAGTATTAAACTGCGATAGGTAAAATGTTGTGAATGCACACAAAACGGCATGAACAAGCCAAATACTGCGTGTTCTACCGTTACAAGTGCGAAACATCTATATTGTGATATTCTCGTTAAAGCGCATGCAAGTATCGTGAAACCTTAAAGAACGATGTCATCTAGCGAGATACAGCGTTCTGTACTGTAATAAGTTGGTGAGAAACTGTGAGGTCAAGCAAATATCGTAATTGTGAACGAAACAGTGTAATTGAGCGTATTTAGATACAAGTGCGAATGTTAGGTTAGGTTGAGATATCAACCGTCGTAAAACCGCATTAAACAATGTCACTTAGTGAGATGTAGTGTTTTTCGACATTACAAGTCGGGAACTACGATATCTAATGTGAAAGCGCATGAAACCGTCGTAATCTTGTAGAAAACATTGTAAAATTGCGAGTAAAACGTTTTCTAACGTTAGAAGTGCGAAGGTTAGGTTAGGTTAGGTTAGTTTAAGCTAGGTAGCGTCGTGAAACTACCAAAAACGACGTCATCTAACGAGATAGTGTTGTTTTATTGCGAGTATTAAACTGCGATAGGTGAAATGTGAATGCACACAAAACGGCATGAACAAGCCAAATACTGCGTGTTCTACCGTTACAAGTGCGAAACTGCTATATTGTGATATTCTCGTTAAAGCGCATGCAAGCATCGTGAAACCTTAAAGAACAATGTCATTTAGCGAGATACAGCGTTCTGTACTGCAATAAGTTGGTGAAAAACTGTGAGGTTATGCAAATATCGTAATTGTGAACGAAACAGTGTAATAGAGCGTTTTTCAATACAAGTACGAATGTTAGGTTAGGTTAAGATATGAACCGTCGTAAAACCGCATTAAACAATGTCACTTAGTGAGATGCAGTGTTTTTCACCATTACAAGTTGGGAACTGCGATATCTAATGTGAAAGCGCTTGCAAACGTCGTTAGGTTAGGTTAGGTTAGGTTAGGTTAGGTTAGGTTAGGTTACGTTAGGTTAGGTTTGGTTAGGTTAGGTTAGGTTATGTTAGGTTAGGTTGGGTTAGGTTAGGTTAGGTTACGTTAGGTTAAGGTATGAACCGTCGTAAAACCGCAATAAACAATGTCACTTAGTGAGATGCAGTGTTTTTCACCTTTACAAGTTGGGAACTGCGATATCTAATGTGAAAGCGCTTGAAACCGTCGTAATGTTGTAGAAAGCAATGTAAAGTAGCGAGTAAAACGTTTTCTAACGATAGAAGTGCGAAGGTTATGTTAGGTTGAGTTATGTTAGTTTAAGCCATGTAGCGTCGTGAAACCACCAAAAACGACGTCATCTAACGAGATAGTGTTGTTTTATTGCGAGTACAAAACTGCGATAGGTAAAATGTTGTGAAAGCACACAAAACGGCATGAACAAGCCAAATACTGCGTGTTCTACCGTTACAAGTGCGAAACTGCTATATTGTGATATTCTCGTTAAAGCGCATGCAAGCATCGTGAAACCTTAAAGAACAATGTCATTTAGCGAGATACAGCGTTCTGTACTGTAATAAGTTGGTGAGAAACTGTGAGGTCAAGCAAATATCGTAATTGTGAACGATACAGTGTAATTGAGCGTCTTTAGATACAAGTGCGAATGTTAGGTTAGGTTGACATATCAACCGTCGTAAAACCGCATTAAACAATGTCACTTAGTGAGATGTAGTGTTTTTCAACATTACAAGTCGGGAACTACGATATCTAATGTGAAAGCGCATGAAACCGTCGTAATCTTGTAGAAAACATTGTAAAGTTGCGAGTAAACGTTTTCTAACGATAGAAGTGCGAAGGTTAGGTTAGGTTAGGTTAGTTTAAGCTAGGTAGCGTCGTGAAACTACCAAAAACGACGTCATCTAACGAGATAGTGTTGTTTTATTGCGAGTATTAAACTGCGATAGGTAAAATGTGAATGCACACAAAACGGCATGAACAAGCCAAATACTGCGTGTTCTACCGTTACAAGTGCGAAACTGCTATATTGTGATATTCTCGTTAAAGCGCATGCAAGCATCGTGAAACCTTAAAGAACGATGTCATTTAGCGAGATACAGCGTTCTGTACTGCAATAAGTTGGTGAAAAACTGTGAGGTTATGCAAATATCGTAATTGTGAACGAAACAGTGTAATTGAGCGTCTTTAGATACAAGTGCGAATGTTAGGTTAGGTTGACATATCAACCGTCGTAAAACCGCATTAAACAATGTCACTTAGTGAGATGTAGTGTTTTTCAACATTACAAGTCGGGAACTACGATATCTAATGTGAAAGCGCATGAAACCGTCGTAATCTTGTAGAAAACATTGTAAAGTGGCGAGTAAAACGTTTTCTAACGATAGAAGTGCGACGGTTAGGTTAGTTTAAGCTAGGTAGCGTCGTGAAACTACCAAAAACGACGTCATCTAACGAGATAGTGTTGTTTTATAGCGAGTATTAAACTGCGATAGGTGAAATGTTGTGAAAGCACACAAAACGGCATGAACAAGCCAAATACTGCGTGTTCTACCGTTACAAGTGCGAAACTGCTATATTGTGATATTCTCGTTAAAGCGCATGCAAGCATCGTGAAACCTTAAAGAACAATGTCATTTAGCGAGATACAGCGTTCTGTGCTGCAATAAGTTGGTGAAAAACTGTGAGGTTATGCAAATATCCTAATTGTGAACGAAACAGTGTAATAGAGCGTTTTTTAATACAAGTGCGAATGTTAGGTTAGGTTAAGATATGAACCGTCGTAAAACCGCATTAATCAATGTCACTTAGTGAGATGCAGTGTTTTTCACCATTACAAGTCGGGAACTGCGATATCTAATGTGAAAGCGCTTGCAAACGTCGTTAGGTTAGGTTAGGTTAGGTTAGGTTAGGTTACGTTAGGTTAGGTTAGGTTAGGTTTGGTTAGGTTAGGTTAGGTTAGGTTAGGTTAGGGTATGTTAGGTAAGGTTTGGTTAGGTTAGGTTAGGTTAGGTTGGTTTAGGTAAGGTTAGGTTAGGTTAAGATATGAACCGCGCTAAAACCGCATTAAACAATGTCACTTAGTGAGATGTAGTGTTTTTCAACATTACAAGTCGGGAACTACGATATCTAATGTGAAAGCGCATGAAACCGTCGTAATCTTGTAGAAAACATTGTAAAGTTGCGAGTAAACGTTTTCTAACGATAGAAGTGCGAAGGTTAGGTTAGGTTAGGTTAGTTTAAGCTAGGTAGCGTCGTGAAACTACCAAAAACGACGTCATCTAACGAGATAGTGTTGTTTTATTGCGAGTATTAAACTGCGATAGGTAAAATGTTGTGAATGCACACAAAACGGCATGAACAAGCCAAATACTGCGTGTTCTACCGTTACAAGTGCGAAACTGCTATATTGTGATATTCTCGTTAAAGCGCATGCAAGCATCGTGAAACCTTAAAGAACGATGTCATTTAGCGAGATACAGCGTTCTGTACTGCAATAAGTTGGTGAAAAACTGTGAGGTTATGCAAATATCGTAATTGTGAACGAAACAGTGTAATTGAGCGTCTTTGGATACAAGTGCGAATGTTAGGTTAGGTTGACATATCAACCGTCGTAAAACCGCATTAAACAATGTCACTTAGTGAGATGTAGTGTTTTTCAACATTACAAGTCGGGAACTACGATATCTAATGTGAAAGCGCATGAAACCGTCGTAATCTTGTAGAAAACATTGTAAAGTGGCGAGTAAAACGTTTTCTAACGATAGAAGTGCGACGGTTAGGTTAGTTTAGGCTAGGTAGCGTCGTGAAACTACCAAAAACGACGTCATCTAACGAGATAGTGTTGTTTTATAGCGAGTATTAAACTGCGATAGGTGAAATGTTGTGAAAGCACACAAAACGGCATGAACAAGCCAAATACCGCGTGTTCTACCGTTACAAGTGCGAAACTGCTATATTGTGATATTCTCGTTAAAGCGCATGCAAGCATCGTGAAACCTTAAAGAACAATGTCATTTAGCGAGATACAGCGTTCTGTGCTGCAATAAGTTGGTGAAAAACTGTGAGGTTATGCAAATATCCTAATTGTGAACGAAACAGTGTAATAGAGCGTTTTTTAATACAAGTGCGAATGTTAGGTTAGGTTAAGATATGAACCGTCGTAAAACCGCATTAATCAATGTCAATTAGTGAGATGCAGTGTTTTTCACCATTACAAGTCGGGAACTGCGATATCTAATGTGAAAGCGCTTGCAAACGTCGTTAGGTTAGGTTAGGTTAGGTTAGGTTACGTTAGGTTAGGTTAGGTTAGGTTTGGTTAGGTTAGGTTAGGTTAGGTTAGGTTAGGGTATGTTAGGTAAGGTTTGGTTAGGTTAGGTTAGGTTAGGTTGGGTGAGGTAAGGTTAGGTTAGGTTAAGATATGAACCGCGCTAAAACCGCATTAAACAATGTCACTTAGTGAGATGCTGTGTTTTCCACCATTACAAGTCGGGAACTGCGATATCTAATGTGAAAGCGCATGAAACCGTCGTAATCTTGTAGAAAACATTGTAAAGTAGCGAATAAAACGTTTTCTAACGATAGAAGTGCGAAGGTTCGGTTAGATTGAGCTAGGTAGCGTCGTGAAACCACCAAAAACGATGTCATCTAACGCGATAGTGTTGTTTTATTGCGAGTACGAAACTGCGATAGGTGAAATATTTGGAAAGCACACAAAATGGCGTGAACTAGCCAGATACTGCGTCTTGTGCCGTTACAAGTGCGAAACTGCTTTATTGTGATATTCTCGTTAAAGCGCATGCAAGTATCGTGAAACCTTAAAGAACGATGTCATCTAGCGAGATACAGCGTTCTGTACTGTAATAAGTTGGTGAGAAACTGTGAGGTCAAGCAAATATCGTAATTGTGAACGAAACAGTGTAATTGAGCGTATTTAGATACAAGTGCGAATGTTAGGTTAGGTTGAGATATCAACCGTCGTAAAACCGCATTAAACAATGTCACTTAGTGAGATGTAGTGTTTTTCAACATTACAAGTCGGGAACTACGATATCTAATGTGAAAGCGCATGAAACCGTCGTAATCTTGTAGAAAACATTGTAAAATTGCGAGTAAAACGTTTTCTAACGTTAGAAGTGCGAAGGTTAGGTTAGGTTAGGTTAGTTTAAGCTAGGTAGCGTCGTGAAACTACCAAAAACGACGTCATCTAACGAGATAGTGTTGTTTTATTGCGAGTATTAAACTGCGATAGGTGAAATGTGAATGCACACAAAACGGCATGAACAAGCCAAATACTGCGTGTTCTACCGTTACAAGTGCGAAACTGCTATATTGTGATATTCTCGTTAAAGCGCATGCAAGCATCGTGAAACCTTAAAGAACAATGTCATTTAGCGAGATACAGCGTTCTGTGCTGCAATAAGTTGGTGAAAAACTGTGAGGTTATGCAAATATCCTAATTGTGAACGAAACAGTGTAATAGAGCGTTTTTTAATACAAGTGCGAATGTTAGGTTAGGTTAAGATATGAACCGTCGTAAAACCGCATTAATCAATGTCACTTAGTGAGATGCAGTGTTTTTCACCATTACAAGTCGGGAACTGCGATATCTAATGTGAAAGCGCTTGCAAACGTCGTTAGGTTAGGTTAGGTTAGGTTAGGTTAGGTTACGTTAGGTTACGTTAGGTTAGGTTTGGTTAGGTTAGGTTAGGTTAGGTTAGGTTAGGGTATGTTAGGTAAGGTTTGGTTAGGTTAGGTTAGGTTAGGTTGGGTGAGGTAAGGTTAGGTTAGGTTAAGATATGAACCGCGCTAAAACCGCATTAAACAATGTCACTTAGTGAGATGCTGTGTTTTCCACCATTACAAGTCGGGAACTGCGATATCTAATGTGAAAGCGCATGAAACCGTCGTAATCTTGTAGAAAACATTGTAAAGTAGCGAATAAAACGTTTTCTAACGATAGAAGTGCGAAGGTTCGGTTAGTTTGAGTTATGTTACTTTAAGCTAGGTAGCGTCGTGAAACCACCAAAAACGACGTCATCTAACGAGATAGTGTTGTTTTAATGCGAGTACGAAACTGCGACAGGTAAAATGTTGTGAAAGCACTCAAAACGGCATGAACAAGCCAAATACTGCGTCTTGTACCGTTACAAGTGCGAAACTGCTATGTTGTGACATTCTCGGTAAAGCGCATGCAAGTATCGTGAAACCTTAAAGAACGATGTCATTTAGCGAGATACAGCGTTCTGTACTGTAATAAGTTGGTGAGAAACTGTGAGGTCAAGCAAATATCGTAATTGTGAACGATACAGTGTAATTGAGCGTCTTTAGATACAAGTGCGAATGTTAGGTTAGGTTGACATATCAACCGTCGTAAAACCGCATTAAACAATTTCACTTAGTGAGATGTAGTGTTTTTCAACATTACAAGTCGGGAACTACGATATCTAATGTGAAAGCGCATGAAACCGTCGTAATCTTGTAGAAAACATTGTAAAGTTGCGAGTAAACGTTTTCTAACGATAGAAGTGCGAAGGTTAGGTTAGGTTAGGTTAGTTTAAGCTAGGTAGCGTCGTGAAACTACCAAAAACGACGTCATCTAACGAGATAGTGTTGTTTTATTGCGAGTATTAAACTGCGATAGGTAAAATGTTGTGAATGCACACAAAACGGCATGAACAAGCCAAATACTGCGTGTTCTACCGTTACAAGTGCGAAACATCTATATTGTGATATTCTCGTTAAAGCGCATGCAAGTATCGTGAAACCTTAAAGAACGATGTCATCTAGCGAGATACAGCGTTCTGTACTGTAATAAGTTGGTGAGAAACTGTGAGGTCAAGCAAATATCGTAATTGTGAACGAAACAGTGTAATTGAGCGTATTTAGATACAAGTGCGAATGTTAGGTTAGGTTGAGATATCAACCGTCGTAAAACCGCATTAAACAATGTCACTTAGTGAGATGTAGTGTTTTTCAACATTACAAGTCGGGAACTACGATATCTAATGTGAAAGCGCATGAAACCGTCGTAATCTTGTAGAAAACATTGTAAAATTGCGAGTAAAACGTTTTCTAACGTTAGAAGTGCGAAGGTTAGGTTAGGTTAGGTTAGTTTAAGCTAGGTAGCGTCGTGAAACTACCAAAAACGACGTCATCTAACGAGATAGTGTTGTTTTATTGCGAGTATTAAACTGCGATAGGTGAAATGTGAATGCACACAAAACGGCATGAACAAGCCAAATACTGCGTGTTCTACCGTTACAAGTGCGAAACTGCTATATTGTGATATTCTCGTTAAAGCGCATGCAAGCATCGTGAAACCTTAAAGAACAATGTCATTTAGCGAGATACAGCGTTCTGTACTGCAATAAGTTGGTGAAAAACTGTGAGGTTATGCAAATATCGTAATTGTGAACGAAACAGTGTAATAGAGCGTTTTTCAATACAAGTACGAATGTTAGGTTAGGTTAAGATATGAACCGTCGTAAAACCGCATTAAACAATGTCACTTAGTGAGATGCAGTGTTTTTCACCATTACAAGTTGGGAACTGCGATATCTAATGTGAAAGCGCTTGCAAACGTCGTTAGGTTAGGTTAGGTTAGGTTAGGTTAGGTTAGGTTAGGTTACGTTAGGTTAGGTTTGGTTAGGTTAGGTTAGGTTAGGTTATGTTAGGTTAGGTTGGGTTAGGTTAGGTTAGGTTACGTTAGGTTAAGGTATGAACCGTCGTAAAACCGCAATAAACAATGTCACTTAGTGAGATGCAGTGTTTTTCACCTTTACAAGTTGGGAACTGCGATATCTAATGTGAAAGCGCTTGAAACCGTCGTAATGTTGTAGAAAGCAATGTAAAGTAGCGAGTAAAACGTTTTCTAACGATAGAAGTGCGAAGGTTATGTTAGGTTGAGTTATGTTAGTTTAAGCCATGTAGCGTCGTGAAACCACCAAAAACGACGTCATCTAACGAGATAGTGTTGTTTTATTGCGAGTACAAAACTGCGATAGGTAAAATGTTGTGAAAGCACACAAAACGGCATGAACAAGCCAAATACTGCGTGTTCTACCGTTACAAGTGCGAAACTGCTATATTGTGATATTCTCGTTAAAGCGCATGCAAGCATCGTGAAACCTTAAAGAACAATGTCATTTAGCGAGATACAGCGTTCTGTACTGTAATAAGTTGGTGAGAAACTGTGCGGTCAAGCAAATATCGTAATTGTGAACGATACAGTGTAATTGAGCGTCTTTAGATACAAGTGCGAATGTTAGGTTAGGTTGACATATCAACCGTCGTAAAACCGCATTAAACAATGTCACTTAGTGAGATGTAGTGTTTTTCAACATTACAAGTCGGGAACTACGATATCTAATGTGAAAGCGCATGAAACCGTCGTAATCTTGTAGAAAACATTGTAAAGTTGCGAGTAAACGTTTTCTAACGATAGAAGTGCGAAGGTTAGGTTAGGTTAGGTTAGTTTAAGCTAGGTAGCGTCGTGAAACTACCAAAAACGACGTCATCTAACGAGATAGTGTTGTTTTATTGCGAGTATTAAACTGCGATAGGTAAAATGTTGTGAATGCACACAAAACGGCATGAACAAGCCAAATACTGCGTGTTCTACCGTTACAAGTGCGAAACTGCTATATTGTGATATTCTCGTTAAAGCGCATGCAAGCATCGTGAAACCTTAAAGAACGATGTCATTTAGCGAGATACAGCGTTCTGTACTGCGATAAGTTGGTGAAAAACTGTGAGGTTATGCAAATATCGTAATTGTGAACGAAACAGTGTAATTGAGCGTCTTTAGATACAAGTGCGAATGTTAGGTTAGGTTGACATATCAACCGTCGTAAAACCGCATTAAACAATGTCACTTAGTGAGATGTAGTGTTTTTCAACATTACAAGTCGGGAACTACGATATCTAATGTGAAAGCCCATGAAACCGTCGTAATCTTGTAGAAAACATTGTAAAGTGGCGAGTAAAACGTTTTCTAACGATAGAAGTGCGACGGTTAGGTTAGTTTAAGCTAGGTAGCGTCGTGAAACTACCAAAAACGACGTCATCTAACGAGATAGTGTTGTTTTATAGCGAGTATTAAACTGCGATAGGTGAAATGTTGTGAAAGCACACAAAACGGCATGAACAAGCCAAATACTGCGTGTTCTACCGTTACAAGTGCGAAACTGCTATATTGTGATATTCTCGTTAAAGCGCATGCAAGCATCGTGAAACCTTAAAGAACAATGTCATTTAGCGAGATACAGCGTTCTGTGCTGCAATAAGTTGGTGAAAAACTGTGAGGTTATGCAAATATCCTAATTGTGAACGAAACAGTGTAATAGAGCGTTTTTTAATACAAGTGCGAATGTTAGGTTAGGTTAAGATATGAACCGTCGTAAAACCGCATTAATCAATGTCACTTAGTGAGATGCAGTGTTTTTCACCATTACAAGTCGGGAACTGCGATATCTAATGTGAAAGCGCTTGCAAACGTCGTTAGGTTAGGTTAGGTTAGGTTAGGTTAGGTTACGTTAGGTTAGGTTAGGTTAGGTTTGGTTAGGTTAGGTTAGGTTAGGTTAGGTTAGGGTATGTTAGGTAAGGTTTGGTTAGGTTAGGTTAGGTTAGGTTGGTTTAGGTAAGGTTAGGTTAGGTTAAGATATGAACCGCGCTAAAACCGCGTTAAACAATGTCATTTAGTGAGATGCTGTGTTTTTCACCATTACAAGTCGGGAACTGCGATATCTAATGTGAAAGCGCATGAAACCGTCGTAATCTTGTAGAAAACATTGTAAAGTAGCGAATAAAACGTTTTCTAACGATAGAAGTGCGAAGGTTCGGTTAGTTTGAGTTATGTTAGTTTAAGCTAGGTAGCGTCGTGAAACCACCAAAAACGACGTCATCTAACGAGATAGTGTTGTTTTAATGCGAGTACGAAACTGCGACAGGTAAAATGTTGTGAAAGCACTCAAAACGGCATGAACAAGCCAAATACTGCGTGTTGTACCGTTACAAGTGCGAAACTGCTATGTTGTGACATTCTCGGTAAAGCGCATGCAAGTATCGTGAAACCTTAAAGAACGATGTCATTTAGCGAGATACAGCGTTCTGTACTGCAATAAGTTGGTGAAAAACTGTGAGGTTATGCAAATATCGTAATTGTGAACAAAACAGTGTAATAGAGCGTTTTTAGATACAAGTGCGAATGTTAGGTTAGGTTAAGATATGAACCGTCGTAAAACCGCATTAAACAATGTCAATTACTGAGATGCAGTGTTTTTCACCATTAAAAGTGGGGAACTGCGATATTTAATGTGAAAGCGCTTGCAACCGTCGTTAGGTTAGGTTAGGTTAGGTTAGGTTAGGTTTGGTTAGGTTAGGTTAGGTTAGGTTAGGTTAGATTAGGTTAGGTTGGGTTGAGTTGGGTTAGGTTAGGTTAGGTTAGGTTGGGTTGGGTTAGGTTAGGTTCGGTTAGGTTAGGTTACGTTAGGTTAGGTTACGTTAGGTTAGGTTAGGTTAGGTTACGTTAGGTTAGGTTAGGTTAGGTAAGGATAATTTGGTTAGGTTAAGTAAGGTTAGGTTAGGTTAGGTTAGGTTGGGTTGGGTGTTGGGTTGGGTTGGGTTGGGTTAGGTTGGGTTAGGTTAGGTTAGGTTACGTTAGGTTAGGTTAGGTTAGGTTACGTTAGGTTATGTTAGGTTAGGTTAGGTTACGTTAGGTTAGGTTAGGTCAGGTAAGGTTAGGTTACGTTAGAATAGGTTAGGTTAGGTTACGTTAGGTTAGGTTAAGTTAGGTTAGGTTAGGTTTGGTTAGGTTAGGTTAGGTTAGCTTAGGTTAGGTTAGGTTGGGATGGGTTGGGTTAGGTTGGGTTAGGTTAGGTTAGGTTAGGTTACGTTAGGTTAGGTTAGGTTTGGTTAGGTTAGGTTAGGTTATGTTAGGTTAGGTTGGGTTAGGTTAGGTTAGGTTACGTTAGGTTAAGGTATGAACCGTCGTAAAACCGCAATAAACAATGTCACTTAGTGAGATGCAGTGTTTTTCACCTTTATACAAGTTGGGAACTGCGATATCTAATGTGAAAGCGCTAGAAACCGTCGTAATGTTGTAGAAAGCAATGTAAAGTAGCGAGTAAAACGTTTTCTAACGATAGAAGTGCGAAGGTTATGTTAGGTTGAGTTATGTTAGTTTAAGCTAGGTAGCGTCGTGAAACCACCAAAAACGACGTCGTCTAACGAGATAGTTGTTTTATTGCGAGTACGAAACTGCGATAGGTAAAATGTTGTGAAAGCACACAAAACGGCATGAACAAGCCAAATACTGCGTGTTGTACCGTTACAAGTGCGAAAGTGCTATGTTGTGACATTCTCGGTAAAGCGCATGCAAGTATCGTGAAACCTTAAAGAACGATGTCATTTAGCGAGATACAGCGTTCTGTACTGTAATAAGTTGGTGAGAAACTGTGAGGTCAAGCAAATATCGTAATTTTGAACGAAACAGTGTAATTGAGCGTCTTTAGATACAAGTGCGAATGTTAGGTTAGGTTGACATATCAACCGTCGTAAAACCGCATTAAACAATGTCACTTAGTGAGATGTAGTGTTTTTCAACATTACAAGTCGGGAACTACGATATCTAATGTGAAAGCGCATGAAACCGTCGTAATCTTGTAGAAAACATTATAAAGTGGCGAGTAAAACGTTTTCTAACGATAGAAGTGCGAAGGTTAGGTTAGGTTAGGTTAGTTTAAGCTAGGTAGCGTCGTGAAACTACCAAAAACGACGTCATCTAACGAGATAGTGTTGTTTTATTGCGAGTATTAAACTGCGATAGGTGAAATGTGAATGCACACAAAACGGCATGAACAAGCCAAATACTGCGTGTTCTACCGTTACAAGTGCGAAACTGCTATATTGTGATATTCTCGTTAAAGCGCATGCAAGCATCGTGAAACCTTAAAGAACAATGTCATTTAGCGAGATACAGCGTTCTGTACTGCAATAAGTTGGTGAAAAACTGTGAGGTTATGCAAATATCGTAATTATGAACGAAACAGTGTAATAGAGCGTTTTTCAATACAAGTACGAATGTTAGGTTAGGTTAAGATATGAACCGTCGTAAAACCGCATTAAACAATGTCACTTAGTGAGATGCAGTGTTTTTCACCATTACAAGTTGGGAACTGCGATATCTAATGTGAAAGCGCTTGCAAACGTCGTTAGGTTAGGTTAGGTTAGGTTAGGTTAGGTTAGGTTACGTTAGGTTAGGTTTGGTTAGGTTAGGTTAGGTTATGTTAGGTTAGGTTGGGTTAGGTTAGGTTAGGTTACGTTAGGTTAAGGTATGAACCGTCGTAAAACCGCAATAAACAATGTCACTTAGTGAGATGCAGTGTTTTTCACCTTTATACAAGTTGGGAACTGCGATATCTAATGTGAAAGCGCTAGAAACCGTCGTAATGTTGTAGAAAGCAATGTAAAGTAGCGAGTAAAACGTTTTCTAACGATAGAAGTGCGAAGGTTATGTTAGGTTGAGTTATGTTAGTTTAAGCTAGGTAGCGTCGTGAAACCACCAAAAACGACGTCGTCTAACGAGATAGTTGTTTTATTGCGAGTACGAAACTGCGATAGGTAAAATGTTGTGAAAGCACACAAAACGGCATGAACAAGCCAAATACTGCGTGTTGTACCGTTACAAGTGCGAAAGTGCTATGTTGTGACATTCTCGGTAAAGCGCATGCAAGTATCGTGAAACCTTAAAGAACGATGTCATTTAGCGAGATACAGCGTTCTGTACTGTAATAAGTTGGTGAGAAACTGTGAGGTCAAGCAAATATCGTAATTTTGAACGAAACAGTGTAATTGAGCGTCTTTAGATACAAGTGCGAATGTTAGGTTAGGTTGACATATCAACCGTCGTAAAACCGCATTAAACAATGTCACTTAGTGAGATGTAGTGTTTTTCAACATTACAAGTCGGGAACTACGATATCTAATGTGAAAGCGCATGAAACCGTCGTAATCTTGTAGAAAACATTATAAAGTGGCGAGTAAAACGTTTTCTAACGATAGAAGTGCGAAGGTTAGGTTAGGTTAGGTTAGTTTAAGCTAGGTAGCGTCGTGAAACTACCAAAAACGACGTCATCTAACGAGATAGTGTTGTTTTATTGCGAGTATTAAACTGCGATAGGTGAAATGTGAATGCACACAAAACGGCATGAACAAGCCAAATACTGCGTGTTCTACCGTTACAAGTGCGAAACTGCTATATTGTGATATTCTCGTTAAAGCGCATGCAAGCATCGTGAAACCTTAAAGAACGATGTCATTTAGCGAGATACAGCGTTCTGTACTGCAATAAGTTGGTGAAAAACTGTGAGGTTATGCAAATATCGTAATTGTGAACGAAACAGTGTAATTGAGCGTCTTTAGATACAAGTGCGAATGTTAGGTTAGGTTGACATATCAACCGTCGTAAAACCGCATTAAACAATGTCACTTAGTGAGATGTAGTGTTTTTCAACATTACAAGTCGGGAACTACGATATCTAATGTGAAAGCGCATGAAACCGTCGTAATCTTGTAGAAAACATTGTAAAGTGGCGAGTAAAACGTTTTCTAACGATAGAAGAGCGACGGTTAGGTTAGTTTAAGCTAGGTAGCGTCGTGAAACTACCAAAAACGACGTCATCTAACGAGATAGTGTTGTTTTATAGCGAGTATTAAACTGCGATAGGTGAAATGTTGTGAAAGCACACAAAACGGCATGAACAAGCCAAATACTGCGTGTTCTACCGTTACAAGTGCGAAACTGCTATATTGTGATATTCTCGTTAAAGCGCATGCAAGCATCGTGAAACCTTAAAGAACAATGTCATTTAGCGAGATACAGCGTTCTGTGCTGCAATAAGTTGGTGAAAAACTGTGAGGTTATGCAAATATCCTAATTGTGAACGAAACAGTGTAATAGAGCGTTTTTTAATACAAGTGCGAATGTTAGGTTAGGTTAAGATATGAACCGTCGTAAAACCGCATTAATCAATGTCACTTAGTGAGATGCAGTGTTTTTCACCATTACAAGTCGGGAACTGCGATATCTAATGTGAAAGCGCTTGCAAACGTCGTTAGGTTAGGTTAGGTTAGGTTAGGTTAGGTTACGTTAGGTTAGGTTAGGTTAGGTTTGGTTAGGTTAGGTTAGGTTAGGTTAGGTTAGGGTATGTTAGGTAAGGTTTGGTTAGGTTAGGTTAGGTTGGTTTAGGTAAGGTTAGGTTAGGTTAAGATATGAACCGCGCTAAAACCGCGTTAAACAATGTCACTTAGTGAGATGCTGTGTTTTCACCATTACAAGTCGGGAACTGCGATATCTAATGTGAAAGCGCATGAAACCGTCGTAATCTTGTAGAAAACATTGTAAAGTAGCGAATAAAACGTTTTCTAACGATAGAAGTGCGAAGGTTCGGTTAGTTTGAGTTATGTTAGTTTAAGCTAGGTAGCGTCGTGAAACCACCAAAAACGACGTCATCTAACGAGATAGTGTTGTTTTAATGCGAGTACGAAACTGCGACAGGTAAAATGTTGTGAAAGCACTCAAAACGGCATGAACAAGCCAAATACTGCGTGTTGTACCGTTACAAGTGCGAAACTGCTATGTTGTGACATTCTCGGTAAAGCGCATGCAAGTATCGTGAAACCTTAAAGAACGATGTCATTTAGCGAGATACAGCGTTCTGTACTGCAATAAGTTGGTGAAAAACTGTGAGGTTATGCAAATATCGTAATTGTGAACAAAACAGTGTAATAGAGCGTTTTTAGATACAAGTGCGAATGTTAGGTTAGGTTAAGATATGAACCGTCGTAAAACCGCATTAAACAATGTCAATTACTGAGATGCAGTGTTTTTCACCATTAAAAGTGGGGAACTGCGATATTTAATGTGAAAGCGCTTGCAACCGTCGTTAGGTTAGGTTAGGTTAGGTTAGGTTAGGTTTGGTTAGGTTAGGTTAGGTTAGGTTAGGTTAGATTAGGTTAGGTTGGGTTGAGTTGGGTTAGGTTAGGTTAGGTTAGGTTGGGTTGGGTTAGGTTAGGTTAGGTTAGGTTAGGTTACGTTAGGTTAGGTTACGTTAGGTTAGGTTAGGTAAGGATAATTTGGTTAGGTTAGGTAAGGATAATTTGGTTAGGTTAAGTAAGGTTAGGTTAGGTTAGGTTAGGTTGGGTTGGGTGTTGGGTTGGGTTGGGTTGGGTTAGGTTGGGTTAGGTTAGGTTAGGTTACGTTAGGTTAGGTTAGGTTAGGTTACGTTAGGTTATGTTAGGTTAGGTTAGGTTACGTTAGGTTAGGTTAGGTCAGGTAAGGTTAGGTTACGTTAGAATAGGTTAGGTTAGGTTACGTTAGGTTAGGTTAAGTTAGGTTAGGTTAGGTTTGGTTAGGTTAGGTTAGGTTAGCTTAGGTTAGGTTAGGTTGGGATGGGTTGGGTTAGGTTGGGTTAGGTTAGGTTAGGTTAGGTTAGGTTAGGTTACGTTAGGTTAGGTTAGGTTTGGTTAGGTTAGGTTAGGTTAGGTTATGTTAGGTTAGGTTGGGTTAGGTTAGGTTAGGTTACGTTAGGTTAAGGTATGAACCGTCGTAAAACCGCAATAAACAATGTCACTTAGTGAGATGCAGTGTTTTTCACCTTTACAAGTTGGGAACTGCGATATCTAATGTGAAAGCGCTTGAAACCGTCGTAATGTTGTAGAAAGCAATGTAAAGTAGCGAATAAAACGTTTTCTAACGATAGAAGTGCGAAGGTTCAGTTAGTTTGAGTTATGTTAGTTTAAGCTAGGTAGCGTCGTGAAACCACCAAAAACGACGTCATCTAACGAGATAGTGTTGTTTTAATGCGAGTACGAAACTGCGACAGGTAAAATGTGTTGAAAGCACTCAAAACGGCATGAACAAGCCAAATACTGCGTGTTGTACCGTTACAAGTGCGAAACTGCTATGTTGTGACATTCTCGGTAAAGCGCATGCAAGTATCGTGAAACCTTAAAGAACGATGTCATTTAGCGAGATACAGCATTCTGTACTGTAATAAGTTGGTGAAAACTGTGAGGTCAAGCAAATATCGTAATTGTGAACGATACAGTGTAATTGAGCGTCTTTAGATACAAGTGCGAATGTTAGGTTAGGTTGACATATCAACCGTCGTAAAACCGCATTAAACAATGTCACTTAGTGAGATGTAGTGTTTTTCAACATTACAAGTCGGGAACTACGATATCTAATGTGAAAGCGCATGAAACCGTCGTAATCTTGTAGAAAACATTGTAAAGTTGAGAGTAAACGTTTTCTAACGATAGGAGTGCGAAGGTTAGGTTAGGTTAGGTTAGTTTAAGCTAGGTAGCGTCGTGAAACTACCAAAAACGACGTCATCTAACGAGATAGTGTTGTTTTATTGCGAGTATTAAACTGCGATAGGTAAAATGTTGTGAATGCACACAAAACGGCATGAACAAGCCAAATACTGCGTGTTCTACCGTTACAAGTGCGAAACTGCTATATTGTGATATTCTCGTTAAAGCGCATGCAAGCATCGTGAAACCTTAAAGAAACGATGTCATTTAGCGAGATACAGCGTTCTGTACTGCAACAAGTTGGTGAAAAACTGTGAGGTTATGCAAATATCGTAATTGTGAACGAAACAGTGTAATTGAGCGTCTTTAGATACAAGTGCGAATGTTAGGTTAGGTTAACATATCAACCGTCGTAAAACCGCATTAAACAATGTCACTTAGTGAGATGTAGTGTTTTTCAACATTACAAGTCGGGAACTGCGATATCTAATGTGAAAGCGCTCGCAAACGTCGTTAGGTTAGGTTAGGTTAGGTTAGGTTACGTTAGGTTAGGTTAGGTTAGATTTGGTTAGGTTAGGTTAGGTTAGGTTAGGTTAGGGTATGTTGGGTAAGGTTTGGTTAGGTTAGGTTAGGTTAGTTTGGTTTAGGTAAGGTTAGGTTAGGTTAAGATATGAACCGCGCTAAAACCGCGTTAAACAATGTCACTTAGTGAGATGCTGTGTTTTTCACCATTACAAGTCGGGAACTGCGATATCTAATGTGAAAGCGCATGAAACCGTCGTAATCTTGTAGAAAACATTGTAAAGTAGCGAATAAAACGTTTTCTAACGATAGAAGTGCGAAGGTTCGGTTAGTTTGAGTTATGTTAGTTTAAGCTAGGTAGCGTCGTGAAACCACCAAAAACGACGTCATCTAACGAGATAGTGTTGTTTTATTGCGAGTACGAAACTGCGACAGGTAAAATGTTGTGAAAGCACTCAAAACGGCATGAACAAGCCAAATACTGCGTGTTGTACCGTTACAAGTGCGAAACTGCTATGTTGTGACATTCTCGGTAAAGCGCATGCAAGTATCGTGAAACCTTAAAGAACGATGTCATTTAGCGAGATACAGCATTCTGTACTGTAATAAGTTGGTGAGAAACTGTGAGGTCAAGCAAATATCGTAATTGTGAACGATACAGTGTAATTGAGCGTCTTTAGATACAAGTGCGAATGTTAGGTTAGGTTGACATATCAACCGTCGTAAAACCGCATTAAACAATGTCACTTAGTGAGATGTAGTGTTTTTCAACATTACAAGTCGGGAACTACGATATCTAATGTGAAAGCGCATGAAACCGTCGTAATCTTGTAGAAAACATTGTAAAGTTGCGAGTAAACGTTTTCTAACGATAGAAGTGCGAAGGTTAGGTTAGGTTAGGTTAGTTTAAGCTAGGTAGCGTCGTGAAACTACCAAAAACGACGTCATCTAACGAGATAGTGTTGTTTTATTGCGAGTATTAAACTGCGATAGGTAAAATGTTGTGAATGCACACAAAACGGCATGAACAAGCCAAATACTGCGTGTCTACCGTTACAAGTGCGAAACTGCTATATTGTGTTATTCTCGTTAAAGCGCATGCAAGCATCGTGAAACTTTAAAGAACGATGTCATTTAGCGAGATACAGCGTTCTGTACTGCAATAAGTTGGTGAAAAACTGTGAGGTTATGCAAATATCGTAATTGTGAACGAAACAGTGTAATAGAGCGTTTTTCAATACAAGTACGAATGTTAGGTTAGGTTAAGATATGAACCGTCGTAAAACCGCATTAAACAATGTCACTTAGTGAGATGCAGTGTTTTTCACCATTAAGGTGGGGAACTGCGATATTTATTGTGAAAGCGCTTGCAACCGTCGTTAGGTTAGGTTAGGTTAGGTTAGGTTTGGTTAGGTTAGGTTAGGTTAGGTTAGGTTAGATTAGGTTAGGTTGGGTTGAGTTGGGTTAGGTTAGGTTAGGTTAGGTTAGGTTAGGTTGGGTTAGGTTAGGTTAGGTTAGGTTACGTTAGGTTAGGTTAGGTTACGTTAGGTTAGGTTAGGTTAGGTTACGTTAGGTTAGGTTAGGTTAGATTTGGTTAGGTTAGGTTAGGTTAGGTTAGGTTAGGGTATGTTGGGTAAGGTTTGGTTAGGTTAGGTTAGGTTAGTTTGGTTTAGGTAAGGTTAGGTTAGGTTAAGATATGAACCGCGCTAAAACCGCGTTAAACAATGTCACTTAGTGAGATGCTGTGTTTTTCACCATTACAAGTCGGGAACTGCGATATCTAATGTGAAAGCGCATGAAACCGTCGTAATCTTGTAGAAAACATTGTAAAGTAGCGAATAAAACGTTTTCTAACGATAGAAGTGCGAAGGTTCGGTTAGTTTGAGTTATGTTAGTTTAAGCTAGGTAGCGTCGTGAAACCACCAAAAACGACGTCATCTAACGAGATAGTGTTGTTTTATTGCGAGTACGAAACTGCGACAGGTAAAATGTTGTGAAAGCACTCAAAACGGCATGAACAAGCCAAATACTGCGTGTTGTACCGTTACAAGTGCGAAACTGCTATGTTGTGACATTCTCGGTAAAGCGCATGCAAGTATCGTGAAACCTTAAAGAACGATGTCATTTAGCGAGATACAGCGTTCTGTACTGTAATAAGTTGGTGAGAAACTGTGAGGTCAAGCAAATATCGTAATTTTGAACGAAACAGTGTAATTGAGCGTCTTTAGATACAAGTGCGAATGTTAGGTTAGGTTGACATATCAACCGTCGTAAAACCGCATTAAACAATGTCACTTAGTGAGATGTAGTGTTTTTCAACATTACAAGTCGGGAACTACGATATCTAATGTGAAAGCGCATGAAACCGTCGTAATCTTGTAGAAAACATTATAAAGTGGCGAGTAAAACGTTTTCTAACGATAGAAGTGCGAAGGTTAGGTTAGGTTAGGTTAGTTTAAGCTAGGTAGCGTCGTGAAACTACCAAAAACGACGTCATCTAACGAGATAGTGTTGTTTTATTGCGAGTATTAAACTGCGATAGGTGAAATGTGAATGCACACAAAACGGCATGAACAAGCCAAATACTGCGTGTTCTACCGTTACAAGTGCGAAACTGCTATATTGTGATATTCTCGTTAAAGCGCATGCAAGCATCGTGAAACCTTAAAGAACAATGTCATTTAGCGAGATACAGCGTTCTGTACTGCAATAAGTTGGTGAAAAACTGTGAGGTTATGCAAATATCGTAATTATGAACGAAACAGTGTAATAGAGCGTTTTTCAATACAAGTACGAATGTTAGGTTAGGTTAAGATATGAACCGTCGTAAAACCGCATTAAACAATGTCACTTAGTGAGATGCAGTGTTTTTCACCATTACAAGTTGGGAACTGCGATATCTAATGTGAAAGCGCTTGCAAACGTCGTTAGGTTAGGTTAGGTTAGGTTAGGTTAGGTTAGGTTACGTTAGGTTAGGTTTGGTTAGGTTAGGTTAGGTTATGTTAGGTTAGGTTGGGTTAGGTTAGGTTAGGTTACGTTAGGTTAAGGTATGAACCGTCGTAAAACCGCAATAAACAATGTCACTTAGTGAGATGCAGTGTTTTTCACCTTTACAAGTTGGGAACTGCGATATCTAATGTGAAAGCGCTTGAAACCGTCGTAATGTTGTAGAAAGCAATGTAAAGTACCGAGTAAAACGTTTTCTAACGATAGAAGTGCGAAGGTTATGTTAGGTTGAGTTATGTTAGTTTAAGCCATGTAGCGTCGTGAAACCACCAAAAACGACGTCATCTAACGAGAGTGTTGTTTTATTGCGAGTACAAAACTGCGATAGGTAAAATGTTGTGAAAGCACACAAAACGGCATGAACAAGCCAAATTCTGCGTGTTCTACCGTTACAAGTGCGAAACTGCTATATTGTGATATTCTCGTTAAAGCGCATGCAAGCATCGTGAAACCTTGAAGAACAATGTCATTTAGCGAGATACAGCGTTCTGTACTGTAATAAGTTGGTGAGAAACTGTGAGGTCAAGCAAATATCGTAATTGTGAACGATACAGTGTAATTGAGCGTCTTTAGATACAAGTGCGAATGTTAGGTTAGGTTGACATATCAACCGTCGTAAAACCGCATTAAACAATGTCACTTAGTGAGATGTAGTGTTTTTCAACATTACAAGTCGGGAACTACGATATCTAATGTGAAAGCGCATGAAACCGTCGTAATCTTGTAGAAAACATTGTAAAGTTGCGAGTAAACGTTTTCTAACGATAGAAGTGCGAAGGTTAGGTTAGGTTAGGTTAGTTTAAGCTAGGTAGCGTCGTGAAACTACCAAAAACGACGTCATCTAACGAGATAGTGTTGTTTTATTGCGAGTATTAAACTGCGATAGGTAAAATGTTGTGAATGCACACAAAACGGCATGAACAAGCCAAATACTGCGTGTTCTACCGTTACAAGTGCGAAACTGCTATATTGTGATATTCTCGTTAAAGCGCATGCAAGCATCGTGAAACCTTAAAGAACGATGTCATTTAGCGAGATACAGCGTTCTGTACTGCAATAAGTTGGTGAAAAACTGTGAGGTTATGCAAATATCGTAATTGTGAACGAAACAGTGTAATTGAGCGTCTTTAGATACAAGTGCGAATGTTAGGTTAGGTTGACATATCAACCGTCGTAAAACCGCATTAAACAATGTCACTTAGTGAGATGTAGTGTTTTTCAACATTACAAGTCGGGAACTACGATATCTAATGTGAAAGCGCATGAAACCGTCGTAATCTTGTAGAAAACATTGTAAAGTGGCGAGTAAAACGTTTTCTAACGATAGAAGAGCGACGGTTAGGTTAGTTTAAGCTAGGTAGCGTCGTGAAACTACCAAAAACGACGTCATCTAACGAGATAGTGTTGTTTTATAGCGAGTATTAAACTGCGATAGGTGAAATGTTGTGAAAGCACACAAAACGGCATGAACAAGCCAAATACTGCGTGTTCTACCGTTACAAGTGCGAAACTGCTATATTGTGATATTCTCGTTAAAGCGCATGCAAGCATCGTGAAACCTTAAAGAACAATGTCATTTAGCGAGATACAGCGTTCTGTGCTGCAATAAGTTGGTGAAAAACTGTGAGGTTATGCAAATATCCTAATTGTGAACGAAACAGTGTAATAGAGCGTTTTTTAATACAAGTGCGAATGTTAGGTTAGGTTAAGATATGAACCGTCGTAAAACCGCATTAATCAATGTCACTTAGTGAGATGCAGTGTTTTTCACCATTACAAGTCGGGAACTGCGATATCTAATGTGAAAGCGCTTGCAAACGTCGTTAGGTTAGGTTAGGTTAGGTTAGGTTAGGTTACGTTAGGTTAGGTTAGGTTAGGTTTGGTTAGGTTAGGTTAGGTTAGGTTAGGTTAGGGTATGTTAGGTAAGGTTTGGTTAGGTTAGGTTAGGTTGGTTTAGGTAAGGTTAGGTTAGGTTAAGATATGAACCGCGCTAAAACCGCGTTAAACAATGTCACTTAGTGAGATGCTGTGTTTTCACCATTACAAGTCGGGAACTGCGATATCTAATGTGAAAGCGCATGAAACCGTCGTAATCTTGTAGAAAACATTGTAAAGTAGCGAATAAAACGTTTTCTAACGATAGAAGTGCGAAGGTTCGGTTAGTTTGAGTTATGTTAGTTTAAGCTAGGTAGCGTCGTGAAACCACCAAAAACGACGTCATCTAACGAGATAGTGTTGTTTTAATGCGAGTACGAAACTGCGACAGGTAAAATGTTGTGAAAGCACTCAAAACGGCATGAACAAGCCAAATACTGCGTGTTGTACCGTTACAAGTGCGAAACTGCTATGTTGTGACATTCTCGGTAAAGCGCATGCAAGTATCGTGAAACCTTAAAGAACGATGTCATTTAGCGAGATACAGCGTTCTGTACTGCAATAAGTTGGTGAAAAACTGTGAGGTTATGCAAATATCGTAATTGTGAACAAAACAGTGTAATAGAGCGTTTTTAGATACAAGTGCGAATGTTAGGTTAGGTTAAGATATGAACCGTCGTAAAACCGCATTAAACAATGTCAATTACTGAGATGCAGTGTTTTTCACCATTAAAAGTGGGGAACTGCGATATTTAATGTGAAAGCGCTTGCAACCGTCGTTAGGTTAGGTTAGGTTAGGTTAGGTTAGGTTTGGTTAGGTTAGGTTAGGTTAGGTTAGGTTAGATTAGGTTAGGTTGGGTTGAGTTGGGTTAGGTTAGGTTAGGTTAGGTTGGGTTGGGTTAGGTTAGGTTAGGTTAGGTTAGGTTACGTTAGGTTAGGTTACGTTAGGTTAGGTTAGGTAAGGATAATTTGGTTAGGTTAGGTAAGGATAATTTGGTTAGGTTAAGTAAGGTTAGGTTAGGTTAGGTTAGGTTGGGTTGGGTGTTGGGTTGGGTTGGGTTGGGTTAGGTTGGGTTAGGTTAGGTTAGGTTACGTTAGGTTAGGTTAGGTTAGGTTACGTTAGGTTATGTTAGGTTAGGTTAGGTTACGTTAGGTTAGGTTAGGTCAGGTAAGGTTAGGTTACGTTAGAATAGGTTAGGTTAGGTTACGTTAGGTTAGGTTAAGTTAGGTTAGGTTAGGTTTGGTTAGGTTAGGTTAGGTTAGCTTAGGTTAGGTTAGGTTGGGATGGGTTGGGTTAGGTTGGGTTAGGTTAGGTTAGGTTAGGTTAGGTTACGTTAGGTTAGGTTAGGTTTGGTTAGGTTAGGTTAGGTTAGGTTATGTTAGGTTAGGTTGGGTTAGGTTAGGTTAGGTTACGTTAGGTTAAGGTATGAACCGTCGTAAAACCGCAATAAACAATGTCACTTAGTGAGATGCAGTGTTTTTCACCTTTACAAGTTGGGAACTGCGATATCTAATGTGAAAGCGCTTGAAACCGTCGTAATGTTGTAGAAAGCAATGTAAAGTAGCGAATAAAACGTTTTCTAACGATAGAAGTGCGAAGGTTCAGTTAGTTTGAGTTATGTTAGTTTAAGCTAGGTAGCGTCGTGAAACCACCAAAAACGACGTCATCTAACGAGATAGTGTTGTTTTAATGCGAGTACGAAACTGCGACAGGTAAAATGTGTTGAAAGCACTCAAAACGGCATGAACAAGCCAAATACTGCGTGTTGTACCGTTACAAGTGCGAAACTGCTATGTTGTGACATTCTCGGTAAAGCGCATGCAAGTATCGTGAAACCTTAAAGAACGATGTCATTTAGCGAGATACAGCATTCTGTACTGTAATAAGTTGGTGAAAACTGTGAGGTCAAGCAAATATCGTAATTGTGAACGATACAGTGTAATTGAGCGTCTTTAGATACAAGTGCGAATGTTAGGTTAGGTTGACATATCAACCGTCGTAAAACCGCATTAAACAATGTCACTTAGTGAGATGTAGTGTTTTTCAACATTACAAGTCGGGAACTACGATATCTAATGTGAAAGCGCATGAAACCGTCGTAATCTTGTAGAAAACATTGTAAAGTTGAGAGTAAACGTTTTCTAACGATAGGAGTGCGAAGGTTAGGTTAGGTTAGGTTAGTTTAAGCTAGGTAGCGTCGTGAAACTACCAAAAACGACGTCATCTAACGAGATAGTGTTGTTTTATTGCGAGTATTAAACTGCGATAGGTAAAATGTTGTGAATGCACACAAAACGGCATGAACAAGCCAAATACTGCGTGTTCTACCGTTACAAGTGCGAAACTGCTATATTGTGATATTCTCGTTAAAGCGCATGCAAGCATCGTGAAACCTTAAAGAACGATGTCATTTAGCGAGATACAGCGTTCTGTACTGCAACAAGTTGGTGAAAAACTGTGAGGTTATGCAAATATCGTAATTGTGAACGAAACAGTGTAATTGAGCGTCTTTAGATACAAGTGCGAATGTTAGGTTAGGTTAACATATCAACCGTCGTAAAACCGCATTAAACAATGTCACTTAGTGAGATGTAGTGTTTTTCAACATTACAAGTCGGGAACTGCGATATCTAATGTGAAAGCGCTCGCAAACGTCGTTAGGTTAGGTTAGGTTAGGTTAGGTTACGTTAGGTTAGGTTAGGTTAGATTTGGTTAGGTTAGGTTAGGTTAGGTTAGGTTAGGGTATGTTGGGTAAGGTTTGGTTAGGTTAGGTTAGGTTAGTTTGGTTTAGGTAAGGTTAGGTTAGGTTAAGATATGAACCGCGCTAAAACCGCGTTAAACAATGTCACTTAGTGAGATGCTGTGTTTTTCACCATTACAAGTCGGGAACTGCGATATCTAATGTGAAAGCGCATGAAACCGTCGTAATCTTGTAGAAAACATTGTAAAGTAGCGAATAAAACGTTTTCTAACGATAGAAGTGCGAAGGTTCGGTTAGTTTGAGTTATGTTAGTTTAAGCTAGGTAGCGTCGTGAAACCACCAAAAACGACGTCATCTAACGAGATAGTGTTGTTTTATTGCGAGTACGAAACTGCGACAGGTAAAATGTTGTGAAAGCACTCAAAACGGCATGAACAAGCCAAATACTGCGTGTTGTACCGTTACAAGTGCGAAACTGCTATGTTGTGACATTCTCGGTAAAGCGCATGCAAGTATCGTGAAACCTTAAAGAACGATGTCATTTAGCGAGATACAGCATTCTGTACTGTAATAAGTTGGTGAGAAACTGTGAGGTCAAGCAAATATCGTAATTGTGAACGATACAGTGTAATTGAGCGTCTTTAGATACAAGTGCGAATGTTAGGTTAGGTTGACATATCAACCGTCGTAAAACCGCATTAAACAATGTCACTTAGTGAGATGTAGTGTTTTTCAACATTACAAGTCGGGAACTACGATATCTAATGTGAAAGCGCATGAAACCGTCGTAATCTTGTAGAAAACATTGTAAAGTTGCGAGTAAACGTTTTCTAACGATAGAAGTGCGAAGGTTAGGTTAGGTTAGGTTAGTTTAAGCTAGGTAGCGTCGTGAAACTACCAAAAACGACGTCATCTAACGAGATAGTGTTGTTTTATTGCGAGTATTAAACTGCGATAGGTAAAATGTTGTGAATGCACACAAAACGGCATGAACAAGCCAAATACTGCGTGTCTACCGTTACAAGTGCGAAACTGCTATATTGTGTTATTCTCGTTAAAGCGCATGCAAGCATCGTGAAACTTTAAAGAACGATGTCATTTAGCGAGATACAGCGTTCTGTACTGCAATAAGTTGGTGAAAAACTGTGAGGTTATGCAAATATCGTAATTGTGAACGAAACAGTGTAATAGAGCGTTTTTCAATACAAGTACGAATGTTAGGTTAGGTTAAGATATGAACCGTCGTAAAACCGCATTAAACAATGTCACTTAGTGAGATGCAGTGTTTTTCACCATTAAGGTGGGGAACTGCGATATTTATTGTGAAAGCGCTTGCAACCGTCGTTAGGTTAGGTTAGGTTAGGTTAGGTTTGGTTAGGTTAGGTTAGGTTAGGTTAGGTTAGATTAGGTTAGGTTGGGTTGAGTTGGGTTAGGTTAGGTTAGGTTAGGTTAGGTTAGGTTGGGTTAGGTTAGGTTAGGTTAGGTTACGTTAGGTTAGGTTACGTTAGGTTAGGTTAGGTTAGGTTACGTTAGGTTAGGTTAGGTTAGGTAAGGATAATTTGGTTAGGTTAGGTAAAGTTAGGTTAGGTTAGGTTAGGTTGGGTTGGGTGTTGTTGGGTTGGGTTGGGTTGGGTTAGGTTGGGTTAGGTTAGGTTAGGTTACGTTAGGTTAGGTTAGGTTAGGTTAGGTTACGTTAGGTTATGTTAGGTTAGGTTAGGTTACGTTAGGTTAGGTTAGGTCAGGTAAGGTTAGGTTACGTTAGAATAGGTTAGGTTAGGTTACGTTAGGTTAGGTTAAGTTAGGTTAGGTTAGGTTTGGTTAGGTTAGGTTAGGTTAGCTTAGGTTAGGTTAGGTTGGGTTGGGTTGGGTTAGGTTGGGTTAGGTTAGGTTAGGTTAGGTTAGGTGGGTTAGGTTAGTTTAGGTTAGGTTAGGTTAGGTTAGGTTAAGTTGGGTTGTGTTAGGTTAGGTTAGATTAGGTAAGGTTAGGTTAGGTTAGGTTAGGTTAGGTTAAGGTATGAAGCGTCGTAAAACCGCATTAAACAATGTCACTTAGTGAGATGCAGTGTTTTTCACCTTTACAAGTTGGGAACTGTGATATCTAATGTGAAAGCGCTTGAAACCGTCGTAATGTTGTAGAAAGCAATGTAAAGTAGCAAGTAAAACGTTTTCTAACGATAGAAGTGCGAAGGTCATGTTAGGTTATGTTAGTTTAAGCTAGGTAGCGTCGTGAAACTACCAAAAACAACGTCATCTAACGAGATAGTGTTGTTTTATTGCGAGTACGAAACTGCGATAGGTGAAATGTTGTGAAAGCACACAAAACGGCATGAACAAGCCAAATACTGCGTGTTGTACCGTTACAAGTGCGAAACTGCTATGTTGTGATATTCTCGTTAAAGCGCATGCAAGCATCGTGAAACCTTAAAGAACGATGTCATTTAGCGAGATACAGCGTTCTGTACTGCAATAAGTTGGTGAAAAACTGTGAGGTTATGCAAATATCCTAATTGTGAACGAAACAGTGTAATAGAGCGTTTTTAATACAAGTGCGAATGTTAGGTTAGGTTAAGATATGAACCGTCGTAAAACGGCATTAAACAATGTCACTTAGTGAGATGCAGTGTTTTTCACCATTACAAGTTGGGAACTGCGATATCTAATGTGAAAGCACTTGCAAACGTCGTTAGGTTAAGTTAGGTTTGGTTAGGTTAGGTTAGGTTAGGTTAGGTTATGTTAGGTTAGGTTAGGTTGGGTTAGGTTAGGCTGGGTTAGGTTAGGTTAGGTTACGTTAGGTTAAGGTATGAACCGTCGTAAAACCGCAATAAACAATGTCACTTAGTGAGATGCAGTGTTTTTCACCTTTATACAAGTTGGGAACTGCGATATCTAATGTGAAAGCGCTAGAAACCGTCGTAATGTTGTAGAAAGCAATGTAAAGTAGCGAGTAAAACGTTTTCTAACGATAGAAGTGCGAAGGTTATGTTAGGTTGAGTTATGTTAGTTTAAGCTAGGTAGCGTCGTGAAACCACCAAAAACGACGTCGTCTAACGAGATAGTTGTTTTATTGCGAGTACGAAACTGCGATAGGTAAAATGTTGTGAAAGCACACAAAACGGCATGAACAAGCCAAATACTGCGTGTTGTACCGTTACAAGTGCGAAAGTGCTATGTTGTGACATTCTCGGTAAAGCGCATGCAAGTATCGTGAAACCTTAAAGAACGATGTCATTTAGCGAGATACAGCGTTCTGTACTGTAATAAGTTGGTGAGAAACTGTGAGGTCAAGCAAATATTGTAATTTTGAACGAAACAGTGTAATTGAGCGTCTTTAGATACAAGTGCGAATGTTAGGTTAGGTTGACATATCAACCGTCGTAAAACCGCATTAAACAATGTCACTTAGTGAGATGTAGTGTTTTTCAACATTACAAGTCGGGAACTACGATATCTAATGTGAAAGCGCATGAAACCGTCGTAATCTTGTAGAAAACATTATAAAGTGGCGAGTAAAACGTTTTCTAACGATAGAAGTGCGAAGGTTAGGTTAGGTTAGGTTAGTTAAGCTAGGTAGCGTCGTGAAACTACCAAAAACGACGTCATCTAACGAGATAGTGTTGTTTTATAGCGAGTATTAAACTGCGATAGGTGAAATGTTGTGAAAGCACACAAATTGGCATGAACAAGCCAAATACTGCGTGTTCCACCGTTACAAGTGCGAAACTGCTATATTGTGATATTCTCGTTAAATCGCATGCAAGCATCGTGAAACCTTAAAGAACAATGTCATTTAGCGAGATACAGCGTTCTGTACTGCAATAAGTTGGTGAAAAACTGTGAGGTTATGCAAATATCGTAATTTTGAACAAAACAGTGTAATAGAGCGTTTTTAGATACAAGTGCGAATGTTAGGTTAGGTTAAGATATGAACCGTCGTAAAACCGCATTAAACAATGTCAATTACTGAGATGCAGTGTTTTTCACCATTAAAAGTGGGGAACTGCGATATTTAATGTGAAAGCGCTTGCAACCGTCGTTAGGTTAGGTTAGGTTAGGTTAGGTTAGGTTAGGTTTGGTTAGGTTAGGTTAAGTTAGGTTAGGTTAGATTAGGTTAGGTTGGGTTGAGTTGGGTTAGGTTAGGTTAGGTTAGGTTAGGTTGGGTTGGGTTAGGTTAGGTTAGGTTAGGTTAGGTTAGGTAAGGATAATTTGGTTAGGTTAGGTAAGGTTAGGTTAGGTTAGGTCAGGTTGGGTTGGGTGTTGGGTTGGGTTGGGTTGGGTTAGGTTGGGTTAGGTTAGGTTAGGTTACGTTAGGCTAGGTTAGGTTAGGTTACGTTAGGTTATGTTAGGTTAGGTTATGTTACGTTAGGTTAGGTTAGGTCAGGTAAGGTTAGGTTACGTTAGAATAGGTTAGGTTAGGTTACGTTAGGTTAGGTTAAGTTAGGTTAGGTTAGGTTTGGTTAGGTTAAGTTGGGTTGGGTTAGGTTAGGTTAGGTTAGGTAAGGTTAGGTTAGGTTAGGTTAGGTTAAGGTATGAACCGTCGTAAAACCGCATTAAACAATGTCACTTAGTGAGATGCAGTGTTTTAACCATTACAAGTCGGGAACTGCGATATCTAATGTGAAAGCGCTTGCAAACGTCGTTAGGTTAGGTTAGGTTAGGTTAGGTTAGGTTAGGTTAGGTTAGGTTAGGTTTGGTTAGGTTAGGTTAGGTTAGGTTAGGGTATGTTAGGTAAGGTTTGGTTAGGTTAGGTTAGGTTAGGTTGGGTGAGGTAAGGTTAGGTTAGGTTAAGATATGAACCGCGCTAAAACCGCATTAAACAATGTCACTTAGTGAGATGCTGTGTTTTCCACCATTACAAGTCGGGAACTGCGATATCTAATGTGAAAGCGCATGAAACCGTCGTAATCTTGTAGAAAACATTGTAAAGTAGCGAATAAAACGTTTTCTAACGATAGAAGTGCGAAGGTTCGGTTAGTTTGAGCTAGGTAGCGTCGTGAAACCACCAAAAACGATGTCATCTAACGAGATAGTGTTGTTTTATTGCGAGTACGAAACTGCGATAGGTGAAATATTGGGAAAGCACACAAAATGGCATGAACTAGCCAGATACTGCGTCTTGTGCCGTTACAAGTGCGAAACTGCTTTATTGTGATATTCTCGTTAAAGCGCATGCAAGTATCGTGAAACCTTAAAGAACGATGTCATCTAGCGAGATACAGCGTTCTGTACTGTAATAAGTTGGTGAGAAACTGTGAGGTCAAGCAAATATCGTAATTGTGAACGAAACAGTGTAATTGAGCGTATTTAGATACAAGTGCGAATTTTAGGTTAGGTTGAGATATCAACCGTCGTAAAACCGCATTAAACAATGTCACTTAGTGAGATGTAGTGTTTTTCAACATTACAAGTCGGGAACTACGATATCTAATGTGAAAGCGCATGAAACCGTCGTAATCTTGTAGAAAACATTGTAAAATTGCGAGTAAAACGTTTTCTGACGTTAGAAGTGCGAAGGTTAGGTTAGGTTAGGTTAGTTTAAGCTAGGTAGCGTCGTGAAACTACCAAAAACGACGTCATCTAACGACATAGTGTTGTTTTATTGCGAGTATTAAACTGCGATAGGGAAAATGTTGTGAATGCACACAAAACGGCATGAACAAGCCAAATACTGCGTGTTCTACCGTTACAAGTGCGAAACTGCTATATTGTGATATTCTCGTTAAAGCGCATGCAAGCATCGTGAAACCTTAAAGAACGATGTCATTTAGCGAGATACAGCGTTCTGTACTGCAATAAGTTGGTGAAAAACTGTGAGGTTATGCAAATATCGTAATTGTGAACGAAACAGTGTAATAGAGCGTTTTTCAATACAAGTACGAATGTTAGGTTAGGTTAAGATATGAACCGTCGTAAAACCGCATTAAACAATGTCACTTAGTGAGATGCAGTGTTTTTCACCATTACAAGTTGGGAACTGCGATATCTAATGTGAAAGCACTTGCAAACGTCGTTAGGTTAGGTTAGGTTAGGTTAGGTTAGGTTACGTTAGGTTAGGTTTGGTTAGGTTAGGTTAGGTTAGGTTATGTTAGGTTAGGTTGGGTTAGGTTAGGTTAGGTTACGTTAGGTTAAGGTATGAACCGTCGTAAAACCGCAATAAACAATGTCACTTAGTGAGATGCAGTGTTTTTCACCTTTACAAGTTGGGAACTGCGATATCTAATGTGAAAGCGCTTGAAACCGTCGTAATGTTGTAGAAAGCAATGTAAAGTAGCGAATAAAACGTTTTCTAACGATAGAAGTGCGAAGGTTCAGTTAGTTTGAGTTATGTTAGTTTAAGCTAGGTAGCGTCGTGAAACCACCAAAAACGACGTCATCTAACGAGATAGTGTTGTTTTAATGCGAGTACGAAACTGCGACAGGTAAAATGTTGTGAAAGCACTCAAAACGGCATGAACAAGCCAAATACTGCGTGTTGTACCGTTACAAGTGCGAAACTGCTATGTTGTGACATTCTCGGTAAAGCGCATGCAAGTATCGTGAAACCTTAAAGAACGATGTCATTTAGCGAGATACAGCATTCTGTACTGTAATAAGTTGGTGAGAAACTGTGAGGTCAAGCAAATATCGTAATTGTGAACGATACAGTGTAATTGAGCGTCTTTAGATACAAGTGCGAATGTTAGGTTAGGTTGACATATCAACCGTCGTAAAACCGCATTAAACAATGTCACTTAGTGAGATGTAGTGTTTTTCAACATTACAAGTCGGGAACTACGATATCTAATGTGAAAGCGCATGAAACCGTCGTAATCTTGTAGAAAACATTGTAAAGTTGAGAGTAAACGTTTTCTAACGATAGAAGTGCGAAGGTTAGGTTAGGTTAGGTTAGTTTAAGCTAGGTAGCGTCGTGAAACTACCAAAAACGACGTCATCTAACGAGATAGTGTTGTTTTATTGCGAGTAATAAACTGCGATAGGTAAAATGTTGTGAATGCACACAAAACGGCATGAACAAGCCAAATACTGCGTGTTCTACCGTTACAAGTGCGAAACTGCTATATTGTGATATTCTCGTTAAAGCGCATGCAAGCATCGTGAAACCTTAAAGAACGATGTCATTTAGCGAGATACAGCGTTCTGTACTGCAATAAGTTGGTGAAAAACTGTGAGGTTATGCAAATATCGTAATTGTGAACGAAACAGTGTAATTGAGCGTCTTTAGATACAAGTGCGAATGTTAGGTTAGGTTGACATATCAACCGTCGTAAAACCGCATTAAACAATGTCACTTAGTGAGATGTAGTGTTTTTCAACATTAAAAGTCGGGAACTACGATATCTAATGTGAAAGCGCATGAAACCGTCGTAATCTTGTAGAAAACATTGTAAAGTGGCGAGTAAAACGTTTTCTAACGATAGAAGTGCGACGGTTAGGTTAGGTTAGTTTAAGCTAGGTAGCGTCGTGAAACTACCAAAAACGACGTCATCTAACGAGATAGTGTTGTTTTATTGCGAGTAATAAACTGCGATAGGTAAAATGTTGTGAATGCACACAAAACGGCATGAACAAGCCAAATACTGCGTGTTCTACCGTTACAAGTGCGAAACTGCTATATTGTGATATTCTCGTTAAAGCGCATGCAAGCATCGTGAAACCTTAAAGAACGATGTCATTTAGCGAGATACAGCGTTCTGTACTGCAACAAGTTGGTGAAAAACTGTGAGGTTATGCAAATATCGTAATTGTGAACGAAACAGTGTAATTGAGCGTCTTTAGATACAAGTGCGAATGTTAGGTTAGGTTAACATATCAACCGTCGTAAAACCGCATTAAACAATGTCACTTAGTGAGATGTAGTGTTTTTCAACATTACAAGTCGGGAACTGCGATATCTAATGTGAAAGCGCTCGCAAACGTCGTTAGGTTAGGTTAGGTTAGGTTAGGTTAGATTTGGTTAGGTTAGGTTAGGTTAGGTTAGGTTAGGGTATGTTGGGTAAGGTTTGGTTAGGTTAGGTTAGGTTAGTTTGGTTTAGGTAAGGTTAGGTTAGGTTAAGATATGAACCGCGCTAAAACCGCGTTAAACAATGTCACTTAGTGAGATGCTGTGTTTTTCACCATTACAAGTCGGGAACTGCGATATCTAATGTGAAAGCGCATGAAACCGTCGTAATCTTGTAGAAAACATTGTAAAGTAGCGAATAAAACGTTTTCTAACGATAGAAGTGCGAAGGTTCGGTTAGTTTGAGTTATGTTAGTTTAAGCTAGGTAGCGTCGTGAAACCACCAAAAACGACGTCATCTAACGAGATAGTGTTGTTTTATTGCGAGTACGAAACTGCGACAGGTAAAATGTTGTGAAAGCACTCAAAACGGCATGAACAAGCCAAATACTGCGTGTTGTACCGTTACAAGTGCGAAACTGCTATGTTGTGACATTCTCGGTAAAGCGCATGCAAGTATCGTGAAACCTTAAAGAACGATGTCATTTAGCGAGATACAGCATTCTGTACTGTAATAAGTTGGTGAGAAACTGTGAGGTCAAGCAAATATCGTAATTGTGAACGATACAGTGTAATTGAGCGTCTTTAGATACAAGTGCGAATGTTAGGTTAGGTTGACATATCAACCGTCGTAAAACCGCATTAAACAATGTCACTTAGTGAGATGTAGTGTTTTTCAACATTACAAGTCGGGAACTACGATATCTAATGTGAAAGCGCATGAAACCGTCGTAATCTTGTAGAAAACATTGTAAAGTTGCGAGTAAACGTTTTCTAACGATAGAAGTGCGAAGGTTAGGTTAGGTTAGGTTAGTTTAAGCTAGGTAGCGTCGTGAAACTACAAAAAACGACGTCATCTAACGAGATAGTGTTGTTTTATTGCGAGTATTAAACTGCGATAGGTAAAATGTTGTGAATGCACACAAAACGGCATGAACAAGCCAAATACTGCGTGTCTACCGTTACAAGTGCGAAACTGCTATATTGTGTTATTCTCGTTAAAGCGCATGCAAGCATCGTGAAACTTTAAAGAACGATGTCATTTAGCGAGATACAGCGTTCTGTACTGCAATAAGTTGGTGAAAAACTGTGAGGTTATGCAAATATCGTAATTGTGAACGAAACAGTGTAATAGAGCGTTTTTCAATACAAGTACGAATGTTAGGTTAGGTTAAGATATGAACCGTCGTAAAACCGCATTAAACAATGTCACTTAGTGAGATGCAGTGTTTTTCACCATTAAGGTGGGGAACTGCGATATTTATTGTGAAAGCGCTTGCAACCGTCGTTAGGTTAGGTTAGGTTAGGTTAGGTTTGGTTAGGTTAGGTTAGGTTAGGTTAGGTTAGGTTAGGTTAGGTTGGGTTGAGTTGGGTTAGGTTAGGTTAGGTTAGGTTAGGTTAGGTTGGGTTAGGTTAGGTTAGGTTAGGTTAGGTTACGTTAGGTTAGGTTACGTTAGGTTAGGTTAGGTTAGGTTACGTTAGGTTAGGTTACGTTAGGTAAGGATAATTTGGTTAGGTTAGGTAAAGTTAGGTTAGGTTAGGTTAGGTTGGGTTGGGTGTTGTTGGGTTGGGTTGGGTTGGGTTAGGTTGGGTTAGGTTAGGTTAGGTTACGTTAGGTTAGGTTAGGTTAGGTTAGGTTACGTTAGGTTATGTTAGGTTAGGTTAGGTTACGTTAGGTTAGGTTAGGTCAGGTAAGGTTAGGTTACGTTAGAATAGGTTAGGTTAGGTTACGTTAGGTTAGGTTAAGTTAGGTTAGGTTAGGTTTGGTTAGGTTAGGTTAGGTTAGCTTAGGTTAGGTTAGGTTGGGTTGGGTTGGGTTAGGTTGGGTTAGGTTAGGTTAGGTTAGGTTAGGTGGGTTAGGTTAGTTTAGGTTAGGTTAGGTTAGGTTAGGTTAAGTTGGGTTGTGTTAGGTTAGGTTAGATTAGGTAAGGTTAGGTTAGGTTAGGTTAGGTTAGGTTAAGGTATGAAGCGTCGTAAAACCGCATTAAACAATGTCACTTAGTGAGATGCAGTGTTTTTCACCTTTACAAGTTGGGAACTGTGATATCTAATGTGAAAGCGCTTGAAACCGTCGTAATGTTGTAGAAAGCAATGTAAAGTAGCAAGTAAAACGTTTTCTAACGATAGAAGTGCGAAGGTCATGTTAGGTTATGTTAGTTTAAGCTAGGTAGCGTCGTGAAACTACCAAAAACAACGTCATCTAACGAGATAGTGTTGTTTTATTGCGAGTACGAAACTGCGATAGGTGAAATGTTGTGAAAGCACACAAAACGGCATGAACAAGCCAAATACTGCGTGTTGTACCGTTACAAGTGCGAAACTGCTATGTTGTGATATTCTCGTTAAAGCGCATGCAAGCATCGTGAAACCTTAAAGAACGATGTCATTTAGCGAGATACAGCGTTCTGTACTGCAATAAGTTGGTGAAAAACTGTGAGGTTATGCAAATATCCTAATTGTGAACGAAACAGTGTAATAGAGCGTTTTTTAATACAAGTGCGAATGTTAGGTTAGGTCAAGATATGAACCGTCGTAAAACGGCATTAAACAATGTCACTTAGTGAGATGCAGTGTTTTTCACCATTACAAGTTGGGAACTGCGATATCTAATGTGAAAGCACTTGCAAACGTCGTTAGGTTAAGTTAGGTTTGGTTAGGTTAGGTTAGGTTAGGTTAGGTTATGTTAGGTTAGGTTAGGTTGGGTTAGGTTAGGTTGGGTTAGGTTAGGTTAGGTTACGTTAGGTTAAGGTATGAACCGTCGTAAAACCGCAATAAACAATGTCACTTAGTGAGATGCAGTGTTTTTCACCTTTATACAAGTTGGGAACTGCGATATCTAATGTGAAAGCGCTAGAAACCGTCGTAATGTTGTAGAAAGCAATGTAAAGTAGCGAGTAAAACGTTTTCTAACGATAGAAGTGCGAAGGTTATGTTAGGTTGAGTTATGTTAGTTTAAGCTAGGTAGCGTCGTGAAACCACCAAAAACGACGTCGTCTAACGAGATAGTTGTTTTATTGCGAGTACGAAACTGCGATAGGTAAAATGTTGTGAAAGCACACAAAACGGCATGAACAAGCCAAATACTGCGTGTTGTACCGTTACAAGTGCGAAAGTGCTATGTTGTGACATTCTCGGTAAAGCGCATGCAAGTATCGTGAAACCTTAAAGAACGATGTCATTTAGCGAGATACAGCGTTCTGTACTGTAATAAGTTGGTGAGAAACTGTGAGGTCAAGCAAATATTGTAATTTTGAACGAAACAGTGTAATTGAGCGTCTTTAGATACAAGTGCGAATGTTAGGTTAGGTTGACATATCAACCGTCGTAAAACCGCATTAAACAATGTCACTTAGTGAGATGTAGTGTTTTTCAACATTACAAGTCGGGAACTACGATATCTAATGTGAAAGCGCATGAAACCGTCGTAATCTTGTAGAAAACATTATAAAGTGGCGAGTAAAACGTTTTCTAACGATAGAAGTGCGAAGGTTAGGTTAGGTTAGGTTAGTTAAGCTAGGTAGCGTCGTGAAACTACCAAAAACGACGTCATCTAACGAGATAGTGTTGTTTTATAGCGAGTATTAAACTGCGATAGGTGAAATGTTGTGAAAGCACACAAATTGGCATGAACAAGCCAAATACTGCGTGTTCCACCGTTACAAGTGCGAAACTGCTATATTGTGATATTCTCGTTAAATCGCATGCAAGCATCGTGAAACCTTAAAGAACAATGTCATTTAGCGAGATACAGCGTTCTGTACTGCAATAAGTTGGTGAAAAACTGTGAGGTTATGCAAATATCGTAATTGTGAACAAAACAGTGTAATAGAGCGTTTTTAGATACAAGTGCGAATGTTAGGTTAGGTTAAGATATGAACCGTCGTAAAACCGCATTAAACAATGTCAATTACTGAGATGCAGTGTTTTTCACCATTAAAAGTGGGGAACTGCGATATTTAATGTGAAAGCGCTTGCAACCGTCGTTAGGTTAGGTTAGGTTAGGTTAGGTTAGGTTAGGTTAGGTTTGGTTAGGTTAGGTTAAGTTAGGTTAGGTTAGATTAGGTTAGGTTGGGTTGAGTTGGGTTAGGTTAGGTTAGGTTAGGTTAGGTTGGGTTGGGTTAGGTTAGGTTAGGTTAGGTTAGGTTAGGTAAGGATAATTTGGTTAGGTTAGGTAAGGTTAGGTTAGGTTAGGTCAGGTTGGGTTGGGTGTTGGGTTGGGTTGGGTTGGGTTAGGTTGGGTTAGGTTAGGTTAGGTTACGTTAGGCTAGGTTAGGTTAGGTTACGTTAGGTTATGTTAGGTTAGGTTATGTTACGTTAGGTTAGGTTAGGTCAGGTAAGGTTAGGTTACGTTAGAATAGGTTAGGTTAGGTTACGTTAGGTTAGGTTAAGTTAGGTTAGGTTAGGTTTGGTTAGGTTAAGTTGGGTTGGGTTAGGTTAGGTTAGGTTAGGTAAGGTTAGGTTAGGTTAGGTTAGGTTAAGGTATGAACCGTCGTAAAACCGCATTAAACAATGTCACTTAGTGAGATGCAGTGTTTTAACCATTACAAGTCGGGAACTGCGATATCTAATGTGAAAGCGCTTGCAAACGTCGTTAGGTTAGGTTAGGTTAGGTTAGGTTAGGTTAGGTTAGGTTTGGTTAGGTTAGGTTAGGTTAGGTTAGGGTATGTTAGGTAAGGTTTGGTTAGGTTAGGTTAGGTTAGGTTGGGTGAGGTAAGGTTAGGTTAGGTTAAGATATGAACCGCGCTAAAACCGCATTAAACAATGTCACTTAGTGAGATGCTGTGTTTTCCACCATTACAAGTCGGGAACTGCGATATCTAATGTGAAAGCGCATGAAACCGTCGTAATCTTGTAGAAAACATTGTAAAGTAGCGAATAAAACGTTTTCTAACGATAGAAGTGCGAAGGTTCGGTTAGTTTGAGCTAGGTAGCGTCGTGAAACCACCAAAAACGATGTCATCTAACGAGATAGTGTTGTTTTATTGCGAGTACGAAACTGCGATAGGTGAAATATTGGGAAAGCACACAAAATGGCATGAACTAGCCAGATACTGCGTCTTGTGCCGTTACAAGTGCGAAACTGCTTTATTGTGATATTCTCGTTAAAGCGCATGCAAGTATCGTGAAACCTTAAAGAACGATGTCATCTAGCGAGATACAGCGTTCTGTACTGTAATAAGTTGGTGAGAAACTGTGAGGTCAAGCAAATATCGTAATTGTGAACGAAACAGTGTAATTGAGCGTATTTAGATACAAGTGCGAATGTTAGGTTAGGTTGAGATATCAACCGTCGTAAAACCGCATTAACCAATGTCACTTAGTGAGATGTAGTGTTTTTCAACATTACAAGTCGGGAACTACGATATCTAATGTGAAAGCGCATGAAACCGTCGTAATCTTGTAGAAAACATTGTAAAATTGCGAGTAAAACGTCTTCTAACGTTAGAAGTGCGAAGGTTAGGTTAGGTTAGGTTAGTTTAAGCTAGGTAGCGTCGTGAAACTACCAAAAACGACGTCATCTAACGAGATAGTGTTGTTTTATTGTGAGTATTAAACTGCGATAGGTGAAATGTGAATGCACACAAAACGGCATGAACAAGCCAAATACTGCGTGTTCTACCGTTACAAGTGCGAAACTGCTATATTGTGATATACTCGTTAAAGCGCATGCAAGCATCGTGAAACCTTAAAGAACGATGTCATTTAGCGAGATACAGCGTTCTGTACTGCAATAAGTTGGTGAAAAACTGTGAGGTTATGCAAATATCGTAATTGTGAACGAAACAGTGTAATAGAGCGTTTTTCAATAGAAGTACGAATGTTAGGTTAGGTTAAGATATGAACCGTCGTAAAACCGCATTAAACAATGTCACTTAGTGAGATGCAGTGTTTTTCACCATTACAAGTTGGGAACTGCGATATCTAATGTGAAAGCACTTGCAAACGTCGTTAGGTTAGGTTAGGTTAGGTTAGGTTAGGTTACGTTAGGTTAGGTTTGGTTAGGTTAGGTTAGGTTAGGTTATGTTAGGTTAGGTTGGGTTAGGTTAGGTTAGGTTACGTTAGGTTAAGGTATGAACCGTCGTAAAACCGCAATAAACAATGTCACTTAGTGAGATGCAGTGTTTTTCACCTTTACAAGTTGGGAACTGCGATATCTAATGTGAAAGCGCTTGAAACCGTCGTAATGTTGTAGAAAGCAATGTAAAGTAGCGAATAAAACGTTTTCTAACGATAGAAGTGCGAAGGTTCAGTTAGTTTGAGTTATGTTAGTTTAAGCTAGGTAGCGTCGTGAAACCACCAAAAACGACGTCATCTAACGAGATAGTGTTGTTTTAATGCGAGTACGAAACTGCGACAGGTAAAATGTTGTGAAAGCACTCAAAACGGCATGAACAAGCCAAATACTGCGTGTTGTACCGTTACAAGTGCGAAACTGCTATGTTGTGACATTCTCGGTAAAGCGCATGCAAGTATCGTGAAACCTTAAAGAACGATGTCATTTAGCGAGATACAGCATTCTGTACTGTAATAAGTTGGTGAGAAACTGTGAGGTCAAGCAAATATCGTAATTGTGAACGATACAGTGTAATTGAGCGTCTTTAGATACAAGTGCGAATGTTAGGTTAGGTTGACATATCAACCGTCGTAAAACCGCATTAAACAATGTCACTTAGTGAGATGTAGTGTTTTTCAACATTACAAGTCGGGAACTACGATATCTAATGTGAAAGCGCATGAAACCGTCGTAATCTTGTAGAAAACATTGTAAAGTTGAGAGTAAACGTTTTCTAACGATAGAAGTGCGAAGGTTAGGTTAGGTTAGGTTAGTTTAAGCTAGGTAGCGTCGTGAAACTACCAAAAACGACGTCATCTAACGAGATAGTGTTGTTTTATTGCGAGTAATAAACTGCGATAGGTAAAATGTTGTGAATGCACACAAAACGGCATGAACAAGCCAAATACTGCGTGTTCTACCGTTACAAGTGCGAAACTGCTATATTGTGATATTCTCGTTAAAGCGCATGCAAGCATCGTGAAACCTTAAAGAACGATGTCATTTAGCGAGATACAGCGTTCTGTACTGCAATAAGTTGGTGAAAAACTGTGAGGTTATGCAAATATCGTAATTGTGAACGAAACAGTGTAATTGAGCGTCTTTAGATACAAGTGCGAATGTTAGGTTAGGTTGACATATCAACCGTCGTAAAACCGCATTAAACAATGTCACTTAGTGAGATGTAGTGTTTTTCAACATTAAAAGTCGGGAACTACGATATCTAATGTGAAAGCGCATGAAACCGTCGTAATCTTGTAGAAAACATTGTAAAGTGGCGAGTAAAACGTTTTCTAACGATAGAAGTGCGACGGTTAGGTTAGGTTAGTTTAAGCTAGGTAGCGTCGTGAAACTACCAAAAACGACGTCATCTAACGAGATAGTGTTGTTTTATAGCGAGTATTAAACTGCGATAGGTGAAATGTTGTGAAAGCACACAAAACGGCATGAACAAGCCAAATACTGCGTGTTCTACCGTTACAAGTGCGAAACTGCTATATTGTGATATTCTCGTTAAAGCGCATGCAAGCATCGTGAAACCTTAAAGAACAATGTCATTTAGCGAGATACAGCGTTCTGTACTGCAATAAGTTGGTGAAAAACTGTGAGGTTATGCAAATATCCTAATTGTGAACGAAACAGTGTAATAAAGCGTTTTTTATTACAAGTGCGAATGTTAGGTTAGGTTAAGATATGAACCGTCGTAAAACCGCATTAATCAATGTCACTTAGAGAGATGCAGTGTTTTTCACCATTACAAGTCGGGAACTGCGATATCTAATGTGAAAGCGCTCGCAAACGTCGTTAGGTTAGGTTAGGTTAGGTTAGGTTAGGTTACGTTAGGTTACGTTAGGTTAGGTTTGGTTAGGTTAGGTTAGGTTAGGTTAGGTTAGGGTATGTTAGGTAAGGTTTGGTTAGGTTAGGTTAGGTTAGTTTGGTTTAGGTAAGGTTAGGTTAGGTTAAGATATGAACCGCGCTAAAACCGCGTTAAACAATGTCACTTAGTGAGATGCTGTGTTTTTCACCATTACAAGTCGGGAACTGCGATATCTAATGTGAAAGCGCATGAAACCGTCGTAATCTTGTAGAAAACATTGTAAAGTAGCGAATAAAACGTTTTCTAACGATAGAAGTGCGAAGGTTCGGTTAGTTTGAGTTATGTTAGTTTAAGCTAGGTAGCGTCGTGAAACCACCAAAAACGACGTCATCTAACGAGATAGTGTTGTTTTAATGCGAGTACGAAACTGCGACAGGTAAAATGTTGTGAAAGCACTCAAAACGGCATGAACAAGCCAAATACTGCGTGTTGTACCGTTACAAGTGCGAAACTGCTATGTTGTGACATTCTCGGTAAAGCGCATGCAAGTATCGTGAAACCTTAAAGAACGATGTCATTTAGCGAGATACAGCATTCTGTACTGTAATAAGTTGGTGAGAAACTGTGAGGTCAAGCAAATATCGTAATTGTGAACGATACAGTGTAATTGAGCGTCTTTAGATACAAGTGCGAATGTTAGGTTAGGTTGACATATCAACCGTCGTAAAACCGCATTAAACAATGTCACTTAGTGAGATGTAGTGTTTTTCAACATTACAAGTCGGGAACTACGATATCTAATGTGAAAGCGCATGAAACCGTCGTAATCTTGTAGAAAACATTGTAAAGTTGCGAGTAAACGTTTTCTAACGATAGAAGTGCGAAGGTTAGGTTAGGTTAGGTTAGTTTAAGCTAGGTAGCGTCGTGAAACTACCAAAAACGACGTCATCTAACGAGATAGTGTTGTTTTATTGCGAGTATTAAACTGCGATAGGTAAAATGTTGTGAATGCACACAAAACGGCATGAACAAGCCAAATACTGCGTGTTCTACCGTTACAAGTGCGAAACTGCTATATTGTGATATTCTCGTTAAAGCGCATGCAAGCATCGTGAAACCTTAAAGAACGATGTCATTTAGCGAGATACAGCGTTCTGTACTGCAATAAGTTGGTGAAAAACTGTGAGGTTATGCAAATATCGTAATTGTGAACGAAACAGTGTAATTTAGCGTCTTTAGATACAAGTGCGAATGTTAGGTTAGGTTGACATATCAACCGTCGTAAAACCGCATTAAACAATGTCACTTAGTGAGATGTAGTGTTTTTCAACATTACAAGTCGGGAACTACGATATCTAATGTGAAAGCGCATGAAACCGTCGTAATCTTGTAGAAAACATTGTAAAGTGGCGAGTAAAACGTTTTCTAACGATAGAAGTGCGACGGGTAGGTTAGGTTAGGTTAGTTTAAGCTAGGTAGCGTCGTGAAACTACCAAAAACGACGTCATCTAACGAGATAGTGTTGTTTTATAGCGAGTATTAAACTGCGATAGGTGAAATGTTGTGAAAGCACACAAAACGGCATGAACAAGCCAAATACTGCGTGTTCTACCGTTACAAGTGCGAAACTGCTATATTGTGATATTCTCGTTAAAGCGCATGCAAGCATCGTGAAACCTTAAAGAACAATGTCATTTAGCGAGATACAGCGTTCTGTGCTGCAATAAGTTGGTGAAAAACTGTGAGGTTATGCAAATATCCTAATTGTGAACGAAACAGTGTAATAGAGCGTTTTTTAATACAAGTGCGAATGTTAGGTTAGGTTAAGATATGAACCGTCGTAAAACCGCATTAATCAATGTCACTTAATGAGATGCAGTGTTTTTCACCGTTACAAGTCGGGAACTGCGATATCTAATGTGAAAGCGCTTGCAAACGTCGTTAGGTTAGGTTAGGTTAGGTTAGGTTAGGTTAGGTTTGGTTAGGTTAGGTTAGGTTAGGTTAGGGTATGTTAGGTAAGGTTTGGTTAGGTTAGGTTAGGTTAGGTTGGTTTAGGTAAGGTTAGGTTAGGTTAAGATATGAACCGCGCTAAAACCGCGTTAAACAATGTCACTTAGTGAGATGCTGTGTTTTTCACCATTACAAGTCGGGAACTGCGATATCTAATGTGAAAGCGCATGAAACCGTCGTAATCTTGTAGAAAACATTGTAAAGTAGCGAATAAAACGTTTTCTAACGATAGAAGTGCGAAGGTTCGGTTAGTTTGAGTTATGTTAGGTTAAGCTAGGTAGCGTCGTGAAACCACCAAAAACGACGTCATCTAACGAGATAGTGTTGTTTTAATGCGAGTACGAAACTGCGACAGGTAAAATGTTGTGAAAGCACACAAAACGGCATGAACAAGCCAAATACTGCGTGTTTTACCGTTACAAGTGCGAAACTGCTATATTGTGATATTCTCGTTAAAGCGCATGCAAGCATCGTGAAACCTTAAAGAACAATGTCATTTAGCGAGATACAGCGTTCTGTACTGCAATAAGTTGGTGAAAAACTGTGAGGTTATGCAAATATCCTAATTGTGAACGAAACAGTGTAATAAAGCGTTTTTTATTACAAGTGCGAATGTTAGGTTAGGTTAAGATATGAACCGTCGTAAAACCGCATTAATCAATGTCACTTAGAGAGATGCAGTGTTTTTCACCATTACAAGTCGGGAACTGCGATATCTAATGTGAAAGCGCTCGCAAACGTCGTTAGGTTAGGTTAGGTTAGGTTAGGTTAGGTTACGTTAGGTTAGGTTAGGTTAGGTTTGGTTAGGTTAGGTTAGGTTAGGTTAGGTTAGGGTATGTTAGGTAAGGTTTGGTTAGGTTAGGTTAGGTTAGTTTGGTTTAGGTAAGGTTAGGTTAGGTTAAGATATGAACCGCGCTAAAACCGCGTTAAACAATGTCACTTAGTGAGATGCTGTGTTTTTCACCATTACAAGTCGGGAACTGCGACATCTAATGTGAAAGCGCATGAAACCGTCGTAATCTTGTAGAAAACATTGTAAAGTAGCGAATAAAACGTTTTCTAACGATAGAAGTGCGAAGGTTCGGTTAGTTTGAGTTATGTTAGTTTAAGCTAGGTAGCGTCGTGAAACCACCAAAAACGACGTCATCTAACGAGATAGTGTTGTTTTAATGCGAGTACGAAACTGCGACAGGTAAAATGTTGTGAAAGCACTCAAAACGGCATGAACAAGCCAAATACTGCGTGTTGTACCGTTACAAGTGCGAAACTGCTATGTTGTGACATTCTCGGTAAAGCGCATGCAAGTATCGTGAAACCTTAAAGAACGATGTCATTTAGCGAGATACAGCATTCTGTACTGTAATAAGTTGGTGAGAAACTGTGAGGTCAAGCAAATATCGTAATTGTGAACGATACAGTGTAATTGAGCGTCTTTAGATACAAGTGCGAATGTTAGGTTAGGTTGACATATCAACCGTCGTAAAACCGCATTAAACAATGTCACTTAGTGAGATGTAGTGTTTTTCAACATTACAAGTCGGGAACTACGATATCTAATGTGAAAGCGCATGAAACCGTCGTAATCTTGTAGAAAACATTGTAAAGTTGCGAGTAAACGTTTTCTAACGATAGAAGTGCGAAGGTTAGGTTAGGTTAGGTTAGTTTAAGCTAGGTAGCGTCGTGAAACTACCAAAAACGACGTCATCTAACGAGATAGTGTTGTTTTATTGCGAGTATTAAACTGCGATAGGTAAAATGTTGTGAATGCACACAAAACGGCATGAACAAGCCAAATACTGCGTGTTCTACCGTTACAAGTGCGAAACTGCTATATTGTGATATTCTCGTTAAAGCGCATGCAAGCATCGTGAAACCTTAAAGAACGATGTCATTTAGCGAGATACAGCGTTCTGTACTGCAATAAGTTGGTGAAAAACTGTGAGGTTATGCAAATATCGTAATTGTGAACGAAACAGTGTAATTTAGCGTCTTTAGATACAAGTGCGAATGTTAGGTTAGGTTGACATATCAACCGTCGTAAAACCGCATTAAACAATGTCACTTAGTGAGATGTAGTGTTTTTCAACATTACAAGTCGGGAACTACGATATCTAATGTGAAAGCGCATGAAACCGTCGTAATCTTGTAGAAAACATTGTAAAGTGGCGAGTAAAACGTTTTCTAACGATAGAAGTGCGACGGGTAGGTTAGGTTAGGTTAGTTTAAGCTAGGTAGCGTCGTGAAACTACCAAAAACGACGTCATCTAACGAGATAGTGTTGTTTTATAGCGAGTATTAAACTGCGATAGGTGAAATGTTGTGAAAGCACACAAAACGGCATGAACAAGCCAAATACTGCGTGTTCTACCGTTACAAGTGCGAAACTGCTATATTGTGATATTCTCGTTAAAGCGCATGCAAGCATCGTGAAACCTTAAAGAACAATGTCATTTAGCGAGATACAGCGTTCTGTGCTGCAATAAGTTGGTGAAAAACTGTGAGGTTATGCAAATATCCTAATTGTGAACGAAACAGTGTAATAGAGCGTTTTTTAATACAAGTGCGAATGTTAGGTTAGGTTAAGATATGAACCGTCGTAAAACCGCATTAATCAATGTCACTTAATGAGATGCAGTGTTTTTCACCATTACAAGTCGGGAACTGCGATATCTAATGTGAAAGCGCTTGCAAACGTCGTTAGGTTAGGTTAGGTTAGGTTAGGTTAGGTTAGGTTTGGTTAGGTTAGGTTAGGTTAGGGTATGTTAGGTAAGGTTTGGTTAGGTTAGGTTAGGTTAGGTTGGTTTAGGTAAGGTTAGGTTAGGTTAAGATATGAACCGCGCTAAAACCGCGTTAAACAATGTCACTTAGTGAGATGCTGTGTTTTTCACCATTACAAGTCGGGAACTGCGATATCTAATGTGAAAGCGCATGAAACCGTCGTAATCTTGTAGAAAACATTGTAAAGTAGCGAATAAAACGTTTTCTAACGATAGAAGTGCGAAGGTTCGGTTAGTTTGAGTTATGTTAGGTTAAGCTAGGTAGCGTCGTGAAACCACCAAAAACGACGTCATCTAACGAGATAGTGTTGTTTTAATGCGAGTACGAAACTGCGACAGGTAAAATGTTGTGAAAGCACTCAAAACGGCATGAACAAGCCAAATACTGCGTGTTGTACCGTTACAAGTGCGAAACTGCTATGTTGTGACATTCTCGGTAAAGCGCATGCAAGTATCGTGAAACCTTAAAGAACGATGTCATTTAGCGAGATACAGCATTCTGTACTGTAATAAGTTGGTGAGAAACTGTGAGGTCAAGCAAATATCGTAATTGTGAACGATACAGTGTAATTGAGCGTCTTTAGATACAAGTGCGAATGTTAGGTTAGGTTGACATATCAACCGTCGTAAAACCGCATTAAACAATGTCACTTAGTGAGATGTAGTGTTTTTCAACATTACAAGTCGGGAACTACGATATCTAATGTGAAAGCGCATGAAACCGTCGTAATCTTGTAGAAAACATTGTAAAGTTGCGAGTAAACGTTTTCTAACGATAGAAGTGCGAAGGTTAGGTTAGGTTAGGTTAGTTTAAGCTAGGTAGCGTCGTGAAACTACCAAAAACGACGTCATCTAACGAGATAGTGTTGTTTTATTGCGAGTATTAAACTGCGATAGGTAAAATGTTGTGAATGCACACAAAACGGCATGAACAAGCCAAATACTGCGTGTTCTACCGTTACAAGTGCGAAACTGCTATATTGTGTTATTCTCGTTAAAGCGCATGCAAGCATCGTGAAACCTTAAAGAACGATGTCATTTAGCGAGATACAGCGTTCTGTACTGCAATAAGTTGGTGAAAAACTGTGAGGTTATGCAAATATCGTAATTGTGAACGAAACAGTGTAATAGAGCGTTTTTCAATACAAGTACGAATGTTAGGTTAGGTTAAGATATGAACCGTCGTAAAACCGCATTAAACAATGTCACTTAGTGAGATGCAGTGTTTTTCACCATTACAAGTGGGGAACTGCGATATTTATTGTGAAAGCGCTTGCAACCGTCGTTAGGTTAGGTTAGGTTAGGTTAGGTTTGGTTAGGTTAGGTTAGGTTAGGTTAGGTTAGGTTAGATTAGGTTAGGTTGGGTTGAGTTGGGTTAGGTTAGGTTAGGTTAGGTTAGGTTAGGTTGGGTTAGGTTAGGTTAGGTTAGGTTAGGTTAGGTTAGGTTACGTTAGGTTAGGTTACGTTAGGTTAGGTTAGGTTAGGTTACGTTAGGTTACGTTAGGTTAGGTTAGGTTAGGTAAGGATAATTTGGTTAGGTTAGGTAAAGTTAGGTTAGGTTAGGTTAGGTTGGGTTGGGTGTTGTTGGGTTGGGTTGGGTTGGGTTAGGTTGGGTTAGGTTAGGTTAGGTTACGTTAGGTTAGGTTAGGTTAGGTTACGTTAGGTTATGTTAGGTTAGGTTAGGTTACGTTAGGTTAGGTTAGGTCAGGTAAGGTTAGGTTACGTTAGAATAGGTTAGGTTAGGTTACGTTAGGTTAGGTTAAGTTAGGTTAGGTTAGGTTTGGTTAGGTTAGGTTAGGTTAGCTTAGGTTAGGTTAGGTTGGGTTGGGTTGGGTTAGGTTGGGTTAGGTTAGGTTAGGTTAGGTTAGGTGGGTTAGGTTAGTTTAGGTTAGGTTAGGTTAGGTTAGGTTAAGTTGGGTTGGGTTAGGTTAGGTTAGATTAGGTAAGGTTAGGTTAGGTTAGGTTAGGTTAGGTTAAGGTATGAAGCGTCGTAAAACCGCATTAAACAATGTCACTTAGTGAGATGCAGTGTTTTTCACCTTTAAGGTTTGGGAACTGTGATATCTAATGTGAAAGCGCTTGAAACCGTCGTAATGTTGTAGAAAGCAATGTAAAGTAGCAAGTAAAACGTTTTCTAACGATAGAAGTGCGAAGGTCATGTTAGGTTATGTTAGTTTAAGCTAGGTAGCGTCGTGAAACTACCAAAAACAACGTCATCTAACGAGATAGTGTTGTTTTATTGCGAGTACGAAACTGCGATAGGTGAAATGTTGTGAAAGCACACAAAACGGCATGAACAAGCCAAATACTGCGTGTTGTACCGTTACAAGTGCGAAACTGCTATGTTGTGATATTCTCGTTAAAGCGCATGCAAGCATCGTGAAACCTTAAAGAACGATGTCATTTAGCGAGATACAGCGTTCTGTACTGCAATAAGTTGGTGAAAAACTGTGAGGTTATGCAAATATCCTAATTGTGAACGAAACAGTGTAATAGAGCGTTTTTTAATACAAGTGCGAATGTTAGGTTAGGTTAAGATATGAACCGTCGTAAAACCGCATTAAACAATGTCACTTAGTGAGATGCAGTGTTTTTCACCATTACAAGTTGGGAACTGCGATATCTAATGTGAAAGCACTTGCAAACGTCGTTAGGTTAGGTTAGGTTTGGTTAGGTTAGGTTAGGTTAGGTTAGGTTATGTTAGGTTAGGTTGGGTTAGGTTAGGTTAGGTTACGTTAGGTTAATTTGAACCGTCGTAAAACCGCAATAAACAATGTCACTTAGTGAGATGCAGTGTTTTTCACCTTTATACAAGTTGGGAACTGCGATATCTAATGTGAAAGCGCTAGAAACCGTCGTAATGTTGTAGAAAGCAATGTAAAGTAGCGAGTAAAACGTTTTCTAACGATAGAAGTGCGAAGGTTATGTTAGGTTGAGTTATGTTAGTTTAAGCTAGGTAGCGTCGTGAAACCACCAAAAACGACGTCGTCTAACGAGATAGTTGTTTTATTGCGAGTACGAAACTGCGATAGGTAAAATGTTGTGAAAGCACACAAAACGGCATGAACAAGCCAAATACTGCGTGTTGTACCGTTACAAGTGCGAAAGTGCTATGTTGTGACATTCTCGGTAAAGCGCATGCAAGTATCGTGAAACCTTAAAGAACGATGTCATTTAGCGAGATACAGCGTTCTGTACTGTAATAAGTTGGTGAGAAACTGTGAGGTCAAGCAAATATCGTAATTTTGAACGAAACAGTGTAATTGAGCGTCTTTAGATACAAGTGCGAATGTTAGGTTAGGTTGACATATCAACCGTCGTAAAACCGCATTAAACAATGTCACTTAGTGAGATGTAGTGTTTTTCAACAATACAAGTCGGGAACTACGATATCTAATGTGAAAGCGCATGAAACCGTCGTAATCTTGTAGAAAACATTATAAAGTGACGAGTAAAACGTTTTCTAACGATAGAAGTGCGAAGGTTAGGTTAGGTTAGGTTAGTTAAGCTAGGTAGCGTCGTGAAACTACCAAAAACGACGTCATCTAACGAGATAGTGTTGTTTTATAGCGAGTATTAAACTGCGATAGGTGAAATGTTGTGAAAGCACACAAATTGGCATGAACAAGCCAAATACTGCGTGTTCTACCGTTACAAGTGCGAAACTGCTATATTGTGATATTCTCGTTAAATCGCATGCAAGCATCGTGAAACCTTAAGGAACAATGTCATTTAGCGAGATACAGCGTTCTGTACTGCAATAAGTTGGTGAAAAACTGTGAGGTTATGCAAATATCGTAATTGTGAACAAAACAGTGTAATAGAGCGTTTTTAGATACAAGTGCGAATGTTAGGTTAGGTTAAGATATGAACCGTCGTAAAACCGCATTAAACAATGTCAATTACTGAGATGCAGTGTTTTTCACCATTAAAAGTGGGGAACTGCGATATTTAATGTGAAAGCGCTTGCAACCGTCGTTAGGTTAGGTTAGGTTAGGTTAGGTTTGGTTAGGTTAGGTTAAGTTAGGTTAGGTTAGATTAGGTTAGGTTGGGTTGAGTTGGGTTAGGTTAGGTTAGGTTAGGTTAGGTTGGGTTGGGTTAGGTTAGGTTAGGTTAGGTTACGTTAGGTTAGGTTACGTTAGATTAGGTTAGGTTAGGTTACGTTAGGTTAGGTTAGGTTAGGTAAGGATAATTTGGTTAGGTTAGGTAAGGTTAGGTTAGGTTAGGTTAGGTTAGGTTGGGTGTTGGGTTGGGTTGGGTTGGGTTAGGTTGGGTTAGGTTAGGTTAGGTTACGTTAGGCTAGGTTAGGTTAGGTTACGTTAGGTTATGTTAGGTTAGGTTATGTTACGTTAGGTTAGGTTAGGTCAGGTAAGGTTAGGTTACGTTAGAATAGGTTAGGTTAGGTTACGTTAGGTTAGGTTAAGTTAGGTTAGGTTAGGTTTGGTTAGGTTAGGTTAGGTTAGCTTAGGTTAGGTTAGGTTGGGATGGGTTGGGTTAGGTTGGGTTAGGTTAGGTTAGGTTAGGTTAGGTTGGGTTAGGTTAGTTTAGGTTAGGTTAGGTTAGGTTAAGTTGGGTTGGGTTAGGTTAGGTTAGGTTAGGTAAGGTTAGGTTAGGTTAGGTTAGGTTAAGGTATGAACCGTCGTAAAACCGCATTAAACAATGTCACTTAGTGAGATGCAGTGTTTTAACCATTACAAGTCGGGAACTGCGATATCTAATGTGAAAGCGCTTGCAAACGTCGTTAGGTTAGGTTAGGTTAGGTTAGGTTAGGTTAGGTTAGGTTAGGTTTGGTTAGGTTAGGTTAGGTTAGGTTAGGGTATGTTAGGTAAAGTTTGGTTAGGTTAGGTTAGGTTAGGTTGGGTGAGGTAAGGCTAGGTTAGGTTAAGATATGAACCGCGCTAAAACCGCATTAAACAATGTCACTTAGTGAGATGCTGTGTTTTCCACCATTACAAGTCGGGAACTGCGATATCTAATGTGAAAGCGCATGAAACCGTCGTAATCTTGTAGAAAACATTGTAAAGTAGCGAATAAAACGTTTTCTAACGATAGAAGTGCGAAGGTTCGGTTAGTTTGAGCTAGGTAGCGTCGTGAAACCACCAAAAACGATGTCATCCAACGAGATAGTGTTGTTTTATTGCGAGTACGAAACTGCGATAGGTGAAATATTGGGAAAGCACACAAAATGGCATGAACTAGCCAGATACTGCGTCTTGTGCCGTTACAAGTGCGAAACTGCTTTATTGTGATATTCTCGTTAAAGCGCATGCAAGTATCGTGAAACCTTAAAGAACGATGTCATCTAGCGAGATACAGCGTTCTGTACTGTAATAAGTTGGTGAGAAACTGTGAGGTCAAGCAAATATTGTAATTGTGAACGAAACAGTGTAATTGAGCGTATTTAGATACAAGTGCGAATGTTAGGTTAGGTTGAGATATCAACCGTCGTAAAACCGCATTAAACAATGTCACTTAGTGAGATGTAGTGTTTTTCAACATTACAAGTCGGGAACTACGATATCTTATGTGAAAGCGCATGAAACCGTCGTAATCTTGTAGAAAACATTGTAAAATTGCGAGTAAAACGTTTTCTAACGTTAGAAGTGCGAAGGTTAGGTTAGGTTAAGGTTAGTTTAAGCTAGGTAGCGTCGTGAAACTACCAAAAACGACGTCATCTAACGAGATAGTGTTGTTTTATAGCGAGTATTAAACTGCGATAGGTGAAATGTTGTGAAAGCACACAAAACGGCATGAACAAGCCAAATACTGCGTGTTCTACCGTTACAAGTGCGAAACTGCTATATTGTGATATTCTCGTTAAAGCGCATGCAAGCATCGTGAAACCTTAAAGAACAATGTCATTTAGCGAGATACAGCGTTCTGTACTGCAATAAGTTGGTGAAAAACTGTGAGGTTATGCAAATATCCTAATTGTGAACGAAACAGTGTAATAGAGCGTTTTTTAATACAAGTGCGAATGTTAGGTTAGGTTAAGATATGAACCGTCGTAAAACCGCATTAATCAATGTCACTTAGTGAGATGCAGTGTTTTTCACCATTACAAGTCGGGAACTGCGATATCTAATGTGAAAGCGCTTGCAAACGTCGTTAGGTTAGGTTAGGTTAGGTTAGGTTAGGTTAGGTTATGTTAGGTAAGGTTTGGTTAGGTTAGGTTAGGTTAGGTTGGTTTAGGTAAGGTTAGGTTAGGTTAAGATATGAACCGCGCTAAAACCGCGTTAAACAATGTCACTTAGTGAGATGCTGTGTTTTTCACCATTACAAGTCGGGAACTGCGATATCTAATGTGAAAGCGCATGAAACCGTCGTAATCTTGTAGAAAACATTGTAAAGTAGCGAATAAAACGTTTTCTAACGATAGAAGTGCGAAGGTTCGGTTAGTTTGAGTTATGTTAGGTTAAGCTAGGTAGCGTCGTGAAACCACCAAAAACGACGTCATCTAACGAGATAGTGTTGTTTTAATGCGAGTACGAAACTGCGACAGGTAAAATGTTGTGAAAGCACACAAAACGGCATGAACAAGCCAAATACTGCGTGTTCTACCGTTACAAGTGCGAAACTGCTATATTGTGATATTCTCGTTAAAGCGCATGCAAGCATCGTGAAACCTTAAAGAACAATGTCATTTAGCGAGATACAGCGTTCTGTACTGCAATAAGTTGGTGAAAAACTGTGAGGTTATGCAAATATCCTAATTGTGAACGAAACAGTGTAATAAAGCGTTTTTTATTACAAGTGCGAATGTTAGGTTAGGTTAAGATATGAACCGTCGTAAAACCGCATTAATCAATGTCACTTAGAGAGATGCAGTGTTTTTCACCATTACAAGTCGGGAACTGCGATATCTAATGTGAAAGCGCTCGCAAACGTCGTTAGGTTAGGTTAGGTTAGGTTAGGTTAGGTTACGTTAGGTTAGGTTAGGTTAGGTTTGGTTAGGTTAGGTTAGGTTAGGTTAGGGTATGTTAGGTAAGGTTTGGTTAGGTTAGGTTAGGTTAGTTTGGTTTAGGTAAGGTTAGGTTAGGTTAAGATATGAACCGCGCTAAAACCGCGTTAAACAATGTCACTTAGTGAGATGCTGTGTTTTTCACCATTACAAGTCGGGAACTGCGATATCTAATGTGAAAGCGCATGAAACCGTCGTAATCTTGTAGAAAACATTGTAAAGTAGCGAATAAAACGTTTTCTAACGATAGAAGTGCGAAGGTTCGGTTAGTTTGAGTTATGTTAGTTTAAGCTAGGTAGCGTCGTGAAACCACCAAAAACGACGTCATCTAACGAGATAGTGTTGTTTTAATGCGAGTACGAAACTGCGACAGGTAAAATGTTGTGAAAGCACTCAAAACGGCATGAACAAGCCAAATACTGCGTGTTGTACCGTTACAAGTGCGAAACTGCTATGTTGTGACATTCTCGGTAAAGCGCATGCAAGTATCGTGAAACCTTAAAGAACGATGTCATTTAGCGAGATACAGCATTCTGTACTGTAATAAGTTGGTGAGAAACTGTGAGGTCAAGCAAATATCGTAATTGTGAACGATACAGTGTAATTGAGCGTCTTTAGATACAAGTGCGAATGTTAGGTTAGGTTGACATATCAACCGTCGTAAAACCGCATTAAACAATGTCACTTAGTGAGATGTAGTGTTTTTCAACATTACAAGTCGGGAACTACGATATCTAATGTGAAAGCGCATGAAACCGTCGTAATCTTGTAGAAAACATTGTAAAGTTGCGAGTAAACGTTTTCTAACGATAGAAGTGCGAAGGTTAGGTTAGGTTAGGTTAGTTTAAGCTAGGTAGCGTCGTGAAACTACCAAAAACGACGTCATCTAACGAGATAGTGTTGTTTTATTGCGAGTATTAAACTGCGATAGGTAAAATGTTGTGAATGCACACAAAACGGCATGAACAAGCCAAATACTGCGTGTTCTACCGTTACAAGTGCGAAACTGCTATATTGTGATATTCTCGTTAAAGCGCATGCAAGCATCGTGAAACCTTAAAGAACGATGTCATTTAGCGAGATACAGCGTTCTGTACTGCAATAAGTTGGTGAAAAACTGTGAGGTTATGCAAATATCGTAATTGTGAACGAAACAGTGTAATTTAGCGTCTTTAGATACAAGTGCGAATGTTAGGTTAGGTTGACATATCAACCGTCGTAAAACCGCATTAAACAATGTCACTTAGTGAGATGTAGTGTTTTTCAACATTACAAGTCGGGAACTACGATATCTAATGTGAAAGCGCATGAAACCGTCGTAATCTTGTAGAAAACATTGTAAAGTGGCGAGTAAAACGTTTTCTAACGATAGAAGTGCGACGGGTAGGTTAGGTTAGGTTAGTTTAAGCTAGGTAGCGTCGTGAAACTACCAAAAACGACGTCATCTAACGAGATAGTGTTGTTTTATAGCGAGTATTAAACTGCGATAGGTGAAATGTTGTGAAAGCACACAAAACGGCATGAACAAGCCAAATACTGCGTGTTCTACCGTTACAAGTGCGAAACTGCTATATTGTGATATTCTCGTTAAAGCGCATGCAAGCATCGTGAAACCTTAAAGAACAATGTCATTTAGCGAGATACAGCGTTCTGTGCTGCAATAAGTTGGTGAAAAACTGTGAGGTTATGCAAATATCCTAATTGTGAACGAAACAGTGTAATAGAGCGTTTTTTAATACAAGTGCGAATGTTAGGTTAGGTTAAGATATGAACCGTCGTAAAACCGCATTAATCAATGTCACTTAATGAGATGCAGTGTTTTTCACCATTACAAGTCGGGAACTGCGATATCTAATGTGAAAGCGCTTGCAAACGTCGTTAGGTTAGGTTAGGTTAGGTTAGGTTAGGTTAGGTTAGGTTTGGTTAGGTTAGGTTAGGTTAGGGTATGTTAGGTAAGGTTTGGTTAGGTTAGGTTAGGTTAGGTTGGTTTAGGTAAGGTTAGGTTAGGTTAAGATATGAACCGCGCTAAAACCGCGTTAAACAATGTCACTTAGTGAGATGCTGTGTTTTTCACCATTACAAGTCGGGAACTGCGATATCTAATGTGAAAGCGCATGAAACCGTCGTAATCTTGTAGAAAACATTGTAAAGTAGCGAATAAAACGTTTTCTAACGATAGAAGTGCGAAGGTTCGGTTAGTTTGAGTTATGTTAGGTTAAGCTAGGTAGCGTCGTGAAACCACCAAAAACGACGTCATCTAACGAGATAGTGTTGTTTTAATGCGAGTACGAAACTGCGACAGGTAAAATGTTGTGAAAGCACTCAAAACGGCATGAACAAGCCAAATACTGCGTGTTGTACCGTTACAAGTGCGAAACTGCTATGTTGTGACATTCTCGGTAAAGCGCATGCAAGTATCGTGAAACCTTAAAGAACGATGTCTTTTAGCGAGATACAGCATTCTGTACTGTAATAAGTTGGTGAGAAACTGTGAGGTCAAGCAAATATCGTAATTGTGAACGATACAGTGTAATTGAGCGTCTTTAGATACAAGTGCGAATGTTAGGTTAGGTTGACATATCAACCGTCGTAAAACCGCATTAAACAATGTCACTTAGTGAGATGTAGTGTTTTTCAACATTACAAGTCGGGAACTACGATATCTAATGTGAAAGCGCATGAAACCGTCGTAATCTTGTAGAAAACATTGTAAAGTTGCGAGTAAACGTTTTCTAACGATAGAAGTGCGAAGGTTAGGTTAGGTTAGGTTAGTTTAAGCTAGGTAGCGTCGTGAAACTACCAAAAACGACGTCATCTAACGAGATAGTGTTGTTTTATTGCGAGTATTAAACTGCGATAGGTAAAATGTTGTGAATGCACACAAAACGGCATGAACAAGCCAAATACTGCGTGTTCTACCGTTACAAGTGCGAAACTGCTATATTGTGTTATTCTCGTTAAAGCGCATGCAAGCATCGTGAAACCTTAAAGAACGATGTCATTTAGCGAGATACAGCGTTCTGTACTGCAATAAGTTGGTGAAAAACTGTGAGGTTATGCAAATATCGTAATTGTGAACGAAACAGTGTAATAGAGCGTTTTTCAATACAAGTACGAATGTTAGGTTAGGTTAAGATATGAACCGTCGTAAAACCGCATTAAACAATGTCACTTAGTGAGATGCAGTGTTTTTCACCATTACAAGTGGGGAACTGCGATATTTATTGTGAAAGCGCTTGCAACCGTCGTTAGGTTAGGTTAGGTTAGGTTAGGTTTGGTTAGGTTAGGTTAGGTTAGGTTAGGTTAGATTAGGTTAGGTTGGGTTGAGTTGGGTTAGGTTAGGTTAGGTTAGGTTAGGTTAGGTTGGGTTAGGTTAGGTTAGGTTAGGTTAGGTTAGGTTACGTTAGGTTAGGTTACGTTAGGTTAGGTTAGGTTAGGTTACGTTAGGTTACGTTAGGTTAGGTTAGGTTAGGTAAGGATAATTTGGTTAGGTTAGGTAAAGTTAGGTTAGGTTAGGTTAGGTTGGGTTGGGTGTTGTTGGGTTGGGTTGGGTTGGGTTAGGTTGGGTTAGGTTAGGTTAGGTTACGTTAGGTTAGGTTAGGTTAGGTTACGTTAGGTTATGTTAGGTTAGGTTAGGTTACGTTAGGTTAGGTTAGGTCAGGTAAGGTTAGGTTACGTTAGAATAGGTTAGGTTAGGTTACGTTAGGTTAGGTTAAGTTAGGTTAGGTTAGGTTTGGTTAGGTTAGGTTAGGTTAGCTTAGGTTAGGTTAGGTTGGGTTGGGTTGGGTTAGGTTGGGTTAGGTTAGGTTAGGTTAGGTTAGGTGGGTTAGGTTAGTTTAGGTTAGGTTAGGTTAGGTTAGGTTAAGTTGGGTTGGGTTAGGTTAGGTTAGATTAGGTAAGGTTAGGTTAGGTTAGGTTAGGTTAGGTTAAGGTATGAAGCGTCGTAAAACCGCATTAAACAATGTCACTTAGTGAGATGCAGTGTTTTTTACCTTTAAGGTTTGGGAACTGTGATATCTAATGTGAAAGCGCTTGAAACCGTCGTAATGTTGTAGAAAGCAATGTAAAGTAGCAAGTAAAACGTTTTCTAACGATAGAAGTGCGAAGGTCATGTTAGGTTATGTTAGTTTAAGCTAGGTAGCGTCGTGAAACTACCAAAAACAACGTCATCTAACGAGATAGTGTTGTTTTATTGCGAGTACGAAACTGCGATAGGTGAAATGTTGTGAAAGCACACAAAACGGCATGAACAAGCCAAATACTGCGTGTTGTACCGTTACAAGTGCGAAACTGCTATGTTGTGATATTCTCGTTAAAGCGCATGCAAGCATCGTGAAACCTTAAAGAACGATGTCATTTAGCGAGATACAGCGTTCTGTACTGCAATAAGTTGGTGAAAAACTGTGAGGTTATGCAAATATCCTAATTGTGAACGAAACAGTGTAATAGAGCGTTTTTTAATACAAGTGCGAATGTTAGGTTAGGTTAAGATATGAACCGTCGTAAAACCGCATTAAACAATGTCACTTAGTGAGATGCAGTGTTTTTCACCATTACAAGTTGGGAACTGCGATATCTAATGTGAAAGCACTTGCAAACGTCGTTAGGTTAGGTTAGGTTTGGTTAGGTTAGGTTAGGTTAGGTTAGGTTATGTTAGGTTAGGTTGGGTTAGGTTAGGTTAGGTTACGTTAGGTTAATTTGAACCGTCGTAAAACCGCAATAAACAATGTCACTTAGTGAGATGCAGTGTTTTTCACCTTTATACAAGTTGGGAACTGCGATATCTAATGTGAAAGCGCTAGAAACCGTCGTAATGTTGTAGAAAGCAATGTAAAGTAGCGAGTAAAACGTTTTCTAACGATAGAAGTGCGAAGGTTATGTTAGGTTGAGTTATGTTAGTTTAAGCTAGGTAGCGTCGTGAAACCACCAAAAACGACGTCGTCTAACGAGATAGTTGTTTTATTGCGAGTACGAAACTGCGATAGGTAAAATGTTGTGAAAGCACACAAAACGGCATGAACAAGCCAAATACTGCGTGTTGTACCGTTACAAGTGCGAAAGTGCTATGTTGTGACATTCTCGGTAAAGCGCATGCAAGTATCGTGAAACCTTAAAGAACGATGTCATTTAGCGAGATACAGCGTTCTGTACTGTAATAAGTTGGTGAGAAACTGTGAGGTCAAGCAAATATCGTAATTTTGAACGAAACAGTGTAATTGAGCGTCTTTAGATACAAGTGCGAATGTTAGGTTAGGTTGACATATCAACCGTCGTAAAACCGCATTAAACAATGTCACTTAGTGAGATGTAGTGTTTTTCAACAATACAAGTCGGGAACTACGATATCTAATGTGAAAGCGCATGAAACCGTCGTAATCTTGTAGAAAACATTATAAAGTGACGAGTAAAACGTTTTCTAACGATAGAAGTGCGAAGGTTAGGTTAGGTTAGGTTAGTTAAGCTAGGTAGCGTCGTGAAACTACCAAAAACGACGTCATCTAACGAGATAGTGTTGTTTTATAGCGAGTATTAAACTGCGATAGGTGAAATGTTGTGAAAGCACACAAATTGGCATGAACAAGCCAAATACTGCGTGTTCTACCGTTACAAGTGCGAAACTGCTATATTGTGATATTCTCGTTAAATCGCATGCAAGCATCGTGAAACCTTAAGGAACAATGTCATTTAGCGAGATACAGCGTTCTGTACTGCAATAAGTTGGTGAAAAACTGTGAGGTTATGCAAATATCGTAATTGTGAACAAAACAGTGTAATAGAGCGTTTTTAGATACAAGTGCGAATGTTAGGTTAGGTTAAGATATGAACCGTCGTAAAACCGCATTAAACAATGTCAATTACTGAGATGCAGTGTTTTTCACCATTAAAAGTGGGGAACTGCGATATTTAATGTGAAAGCGCTTGCAACCGTCGTTAGGTTAGGTTAGGTTAGGTTAGGTTTGGTTAGGTTAGGTTAAGTTAGGTTAGGTTAGATTAGGTTAGGTTGGGTTGAGTTGGGTTAGGTTAGGTTAGGTTAGGTTAGGTTGGGTTGGGTTAGGTTAGGTTAGGTTAGGTTACGTTAGGTTAGGTTACGTTAGATTAGGTTAGGTTAGGTTACGTTAGGTTAGGTTAGGTTAGGTAAGGATAATTTGGTTAGGTTAGGTAAGGTTAGGTTAGGTTAGGTTAGGTTAGGTTGGGTGTTGGGTTGGGTTGGGTTGGGTTAGGTTGGGTTAGGTTAGGTTAGGTTACGTTAGGCTAGGTTAGGTTAGGTTACGTTAGGTTATGTTAGGTTAGGTTATGTTACGTTAGGTTAGGTTAGGTCAGGTAAGGTTAGGTTACGTTAGAATAGGTTAGGTTAGGTTACGTTAGGTTAGGTTAAGTTAGGTTAGGTTAGGTTTGGTTAGGTTAGGTTAGGTTAGCTTAGGTTAGGTTAGGTTGGGATGGGTTGGGTTAGGTTGGGTTAGGTTAGGTTAGGTTAGGTTAGGTTGGGTTAGGTTAGTTTAGGTTAGGTTAGGTTAGGTTAAGTTGGGTTGGGTTAGGTTAGGTTAGGTTAGGTAAGGTTAGGTTAGGTTAGGTTAGGTTAAGGTATGAACCGTCGTAAAACCGCATTAAACAATGTCACTTAGTGAGATGCAGTGTTTTAACCATTACAAGTCGGGAACTGCGATATCTAATGTGAAAGCGCTTGCAAACGTCGTTAGGTTAGGTTAGGTTAGGTTAGGTTAGGTTAGGTTAGGTTAGGTTTGGTTAGGTTAGGTTAGGTTAGGTTAGGGTATGTTAGGTAAAGTTTGGTTAGGTTAGGTTAGGTTAGGTTGGGTGAGGTAAGGCTAGGTTAGGTTAAGATATGAACCGCGCTAAAACCGCATTAAACAATGTCACTTAGTGAGATGCTGTGTTTTCCACCATTACAAGTCGGGAACTGCGATATCTAATGTGAAAGCGCATGAAACCGTCGTAATCTTGTAGAAAACATTGTAAAGTAGCGAATAAAACGTTTTCTAACGATAGAAGTGCGAAGGTTCGGTTAGTTTGAGCTAGGTAGCGTCGTGAAACCACCAAAAACGATGTCATCTAACGAGATAGTGTTGTTTTATTGCGAGTACGAAACTGCGATAGGTGAAATATTGGGAAAGCACACAAAATGGCATGAACTAGCCAGATACTGCGTCTTGTGCCGTTACAAGTGCGAAACTGCTTTATTGTGATATTCTCGTTAAAGCGCATGCAAGTATCGTGAAACCTTAAAGAACGATGTCATCTAGCGAGATACAGCGTTCTGTACTGTAATAAGTTGGTGAGAAACTGTGAGGTCAAGCAAATATTGTAATTGTGAACGAAACAGTGTAATTGAGCGTATTTAGATACAAGTGCGAATGTTAGGTTAGGTTGAGATATCAACCGTCGTAAAACCGCATTAAACAATGTCACTTAGTGAGATGTAGTGTTTTTCAACATTACAAGTCGGGAACTACGATATCTTATGTGAAAGCGCATGAAACCGTCGTAATCTTGTAGAAAACATTGTAAAATTGCGAGTAAAACGTTTTCTAACGTTAGAAGTGCGAAGGTTAGGTTAGGTTAAGGTTAGTTTAAGCTAGGTAGCGTCGTGAAACTACCAAAAACGACGTCATCTAACGAGATAGTGTTGTTTTATAGCGAGTATTAAACTGCGATAGGTGAAATGTTGTGAAAGCACACAAAACGGCATGAACAAGCCAAATACTGCGTGTTCTACCGTTACAAGTGCGAAACTGCTATATTGTGATATTCTCGTTAAAGCGCATGCAAGCATCGTGAAACCTTAAAGAACAATGTCATTTAGCGAGATACAGCGTTCTGTACTGCAATAAGTTGGTGAAAAACTGTGAGGTTATGCAAATATCCTAATTGTGAACGAAACAGTGTAATAGAGCGTTTTTTAATACAAGTGCGAATGTTAGGTTAGGTTAAGATATGAACCGTCGTAAAACCGCATTAATCAATGTCACTTAGTGAGATGCAGTGTTTTTCACCATTACAAGTCGGGAACTGCGATATCTAATGTGAAAGCGCTTGCAAACGTCTTTAGGTTAGGTTAGGTTAGGTTAGGTTAGGTTAGGTTATGTTAGGTAAGGTTTGGTTAGGTTAGGTTAGGTTAGGTTGGTTTAGGTAAGGTTAGGTTAGGTTAAGATATGAACCGCGCTAAAACCGCGTTAAACAATGTCACTTAGTGAGATGCTGTGTTTTTCACCATTACAAGTCGGGAACTGCGATATCTAATGTGAAAGCGCATGAAACCGTCGTAATCTTGTAGAAAACATTGTAAAGTAGCGAATAAAACGTTTTCTAACGATAGAAGTGCGAAGGTTCGGTTAGTTTGAGTTATGTTAGGTTAAGCTAGGTAGCGTCGTGAAACCACCAAAAACGACGTCATCTAACGAGATAGTGTTGTTTTAATGCGAGTACGAAACTGCGACAGGTAAAATGTTGTGAAAGCACACAAAACGGCATGAACAAGCCAAATACTGCGTGTTCTACCGTTACAAGTGCGAAACTGCTATATTGTGATATTCTCGTTAAAGCGCATGCAAGCATCGTGAAACCTTAAAGAACAATGTCATTTAGCGAGATACAGCGTTCTGTACTGCAATAAGTTGGTGAAAAACTGTGAGGTTATGCAAATATCCTAATTGTGAACGAAACAGTGTAATAAAGCGTTTTTTATTACAAGTGCGAATGTTAGGTTAGGTTAAGATATGAACCGTCGTAAAACCGCATTAATCAATGTCACTTAGAGAGATGCAGTGTTTTTCACCATTACAAGTCGGGAACTGCGATATCTAATGTGAAAGCGCTCGCAAACGTCGTTAGGTTAGGTTAGGTTAGGTTAGGTTAGGTTACGTTAGGTTAGGTTAGGTTAGGTTTGGTTAGGTTAGGTTAGGTTAGGTTAGGTTAGGGTATGTTAGGTAAGGTTTGGTTAGGTTAGGTTAGGTTAGTTTGGTTTAGGTAAGGTTAGGTTAGGTTAAGATATGAACCGCGCTAAAACCGCGTTAAACAATGTCACTTAGTGAGATGCTGTGTTTTTCACCATTACAAGTCGGGAACTGCGATATCTAATGTGAAAGCGCATGAAACCGTCGTAATCTTGTAGAAAACATTGTAAAGTAGCGAATAAAACGTTTTCTAACGATAGAAGTGCGAAGGTTCGGTTAGTTTGAGTTATGTTAGTTTAAGCTAGGTAGCGTCGTGAAACCACCAAAAACGACGTCATCTAACGAGATAGTGTTGTTTTAATGCGAGTACGAAACTGCGACAGGTAAAATGTTGTGAAAGCACTCAAAACGGCATGAACAAGCCAAATACTGCGTGTTGTACCGTTACAAGTGCGAAACTGCTATGTTGTGACATTCTCGGTAAAGCGCATGCAAGTATCGTGAAACCTTAAAGAACGATGTCATTTAGCGAGATACAGCATTCTGTACTGTAATAAGTTGGTGAGAAACTGTGAGGTCAAGCAAATATCGTAATTGTGAACGATACAGTGTAATTGAGCGTCTTTAGATACAAGTGCGAATGTTAGGTTAGGTTGACATATCAACCGTCGTAAAACCGCATTAAACAATGTCACTTAGTGAGATGTAGTGTTTTTCAACATTACAAGTCGGGAACTACGATATCTAATGTGAAAGCGCATGAAACCGTCGTAATCTTGTAGAAAACATTGTAAAGTTGCGAGTAAACGTTTTCTAACGATAGAAGTGCGAAGGTTAGGTTAGGTTAGGTTAGTTTAAGCTAGGTAGCGTCGTGAAACTACCAAAAACGACGTCATCTAACGAGATAGTGTTGTTTTATTGCGAGTATTAAACTGCGATAGGTAAAATGTTGTGAATGCACACAAAACGGCATGAACAAGCCAAATACTGCGTGTTCTACCGTTACAAGTGCGAAACTGCTATATTGTGATATTCTCGTTAAAGCGCATGCAAGCATCGTGAAACCTTAAAGAACGATGTCATTTAGCGAGATACAGCGTTCTGTACTGCAATAAGTTGGTGAAAAACTGTGAGGTTATGCAAATATCGTAATTGTGAACGAAACAGTGTAATTTAGCGTCTTTAGATACAAGTGCGAATGTTAGGTTAGGTTGACATATCAACCGTCGTAAAACCGCATTAAACAATGTCACTTAGTGAGATGTAGTGTTTTTCAACATTACAAGTCGGGAACTACGATATCTAATGTGAAAGCGCATGAAACCGTCGTAATCTTGTAGAAAACATTGTAAAGTGGCGAGTAAAACGTTTTCTAACGATAGAAGTGCGACGGGTAGGTTAGGTTAGGTTAGTTTAAGCTAGGTAGCGTCGTGAAACTACCAAAAACGACGTCATCTAACGAGATAGTGTTGTTTTATAGCGAGTATTAAACTGCGATAGGTGAAATGTTGTGAAAGCACACAAAACGGCATGAACAAGCCAAATACTGCGTGTTCTACCGTTACAAGTGCGAAACTGCTATATTGTGATATTCTCGTTAAAGCGCATGCAAGCATCGTGAAACCTTAAAGAACAATGTCATTTAGCGAGATACAGCGTTCTGTGCTGCAATAAGTTGGTGAAAAACTGTGAGGTTATGCAAATATCCTAATTGTGAACGAAACAGTGTAATAGAGCGTTTTTTAATACAAGTGCGAATGTTAGGTTAGGTTAAGATATGAACCGTCGTAAAACCGCATTAATCAATGTCACTTAATGAGATGCAGTGTTTTTCACCATTACAAGTCGGGAACTGCGATATCTAATGTGAAAGCGCTTGCAAACGTCGTTAGGTTAGGTTAGGTTAGGTTAGGTTAGGTTAGGTTTGGTTAGGTTAGGTTAGGTTAGGTTAGGGTATGTTAGGTAAGGTTTGGTTAGGTTAGGTTAGGTTAGGTTGGTTTAGGTAAGGTTAGGTTAGGTTAAGATATGAACCGCGCTAAAACCGCGTTAAACAATGTCACTTAGTGAGATGCTGTGTTTTTCACCATTACAAGTCGGGAACTGCGATATCTAATGTGAAAGCGCATGAAACCGTCGTAATCTTGTAGAAAACATTGTAAAGTAGCGAATAAAACGTTTTCTAACGATAGAAGTGCGAAGGTTCGGTTAGTTTGAGTTATGTTAGGTTAAGCTAGGTAGCGTCGTGAAACCACCAAAAACGACGTCATCTAACGAGATAGTGTTGTTTTAATGCGAGTACGAAACTGCGACAGGTAAAATGTTGTGAAAGCACTCAAAACGGCATGAACAAGCCAAATACTGCGTGTTGTACCGTTACAAGTGCGAAACTGCTATGTTGTGACATTCTCGGTAAAGCGCATGCAAGTATCGTGAAACCTTAAAGAACGATGTCATTTAGCGAGATACAGCATTCTGTACTGTAATAAGTTGGTGAGAAACTGTGAGGTCAAGCAAATATCGTAATTGTGAACGATACAGTGTAATTGAGCGTCTTTAGATACAAGTGCGAATGTTAGGTTAGGTTGACATATCAACCGTCGTAAAACCGCATTAAACAATGTCACTTAGTGAGATGTAGTGTTTTTCAACATTACAAGTCGGGAACTACGATATCTAATGTGAAAGCGCATGAAACCGTCGTAATCTTGTAGAAAACATTGTAAAGTTGCGAGTAAACGTTTTCTAACGATAGAAGTGCGAAGGTTAGGTTAGGTTAGGTTAGTTTAAGCTAGGTAGCGTCGTGAAACTACCAAAAACGACGTCATCTAACGAGATAGTGTTGTTTTATTGCGAGTATTAAACTGCGATAGGTAAAATGTTGTGAATGCACACAAAACGGCATGAACAAGCCAAATACTGCGTGTTCTACCGTTACAAGTGCGAAACTGCTATATTGTGTTATTCTCGTTAAAGCGCATGCAAGCATCGTGAAACCTTAAAGAACGATGTCATTTAGCGAGATACAGCGTTCTGTACTGCAATAAGTTGGTGAAAAACTGTGAGGTTATGCAAATATCGTAATTGTGAACGAAACAGTGTAATAGAGCGTTTTTCAATACAAGTACGAATGTTAGGTTAGGTTAAGATATGAACCGTCGTAAAACCGCATTAAACAATGTCACTTAGTGAGATGCAGTGTTTTTCACCATTACAAGTGGGGAACTGCGATATTTATTGTGAAAGCGCTTGCAACCGTCGTTAGGTTAGGTTAGGTTAGGTTAGGTTTGGTTAGGTTAGGTTAGGTTAGGTTAGGTTAGATTAGGTTAGGTTGGGTTGAGTTGGGTTAGGTTAGGTTAGGTTAGGTTAGGTTAGGTTGGGTTAGGTTAGGTTAGGTTAGGTTAGGTTAGGTTAGGTTACGTTAGGTTAGGTTACGTTAGGTTAGGTTAGGTTAGGTTACGTTAGGTTACGTTAGGTTAGGTTAGGTTAGGTAAGGATAATTTGGTTAGGTTAGGTAAAGTTAGGTTAGGTTAGGTTAGGTTGGGTTGGGTGTTGTTGGGTTGGGTTGGGTTGGGTTAGGTTGGGTTAGGTTAGGTTAGGTTACGTTAGGTTAGGTTAGGTTAGGTTACGTTAGGTTATGTTAGGTTAGGTTAGGTTACGTTAGGTTAGGTTAGGTCAGGTAAGGTTAGGTTACGTTAGAATAGGTTAGGTTAGGTTACGTTAGGTTAGGTTAAGTTAGGTTAGGTTAGGTTTGGATAGGTTAGGTTAGGTTAGCTTAGGTTAGGTTAGGTTGGGTTGGGTTGGGTTAGGTTGGGTTAGGTTAGGTTAGGTTAGGTTAGGTGGGTTAGGTTAGTTTAGGTTAGGTTAGGTTAGGTTAGGTTAAGTTGGGTTGGGTTAGGTTAGGTTAGATTAGGTAAGGTTAGGTTAGGTTAGGTTAGGTTAGGTTAAGGTATGAAGCGTCGTAAAACCGCATTAAACAATGTCACTTAGTGAGATGCAGTGTTTTTCACCTTTAAGGTTTGGGAACTGTGATATCTAATGTGAAAGCGCTTGAAACCGTCGTAATGTTGTAGAAAGCAATGTAAAGTAGCAAGTAAAACGTTTTCTAACGATAGAAGTGCGAAGGTCATGTTAGGTTATGTTAGTTTAAGCTAGGTAGCGTCGTGAAACTACCAAAAACAACGTCATCTAACGAGATAGTGTTGTTTTATTGCGAGTACGAAACTGCGATAGGTGAAATGTTGTGAAAGCACACAAAACGGCATGAACAAGCCAAATACTGCGTGTTGTACCGTTACAAGTGCGAAACTGCTATGTTGTGATATTCTCGTTAAAGCGCATGCAAGCATCGTGAAACCTTAAAGAACGATGTCATTTAGCGAGATACAGCGTTCTGTACTGCAATAAGTTGGTGAAAAACTGTGAGGTTATGCAAATATCCTAATTGTGAACGAAACAGTGTAATAGAGCGTTTTTTAATACAAGTGCGAATGTTAGGTTAGGTTAAGATATGAACCGTCGTAAAACCGCATTAAACAATGTCACTTAGTGAGATGCAGTGTTTTTCACCATTACAAGTTGGGAACTGCGATATCTAATGTGAAAGCACTTGCAAACGTCGTTAGGTTAGGTTAGGTTTGGTTAGGTTAGGTTAGGTTAGGTTAGGTTATGTTAGGTTAGGTTGGGTTAGGTTAGGTTAGGTTACGTTAGGTTAATTTGAACCGTCGTAAAACCGCAATAAACAATGTCACTTAGTGAGATGCAGTGTTTTTCACCTTTATACAAGTTGGGAACTGCGATATCTAATGTGAAAGCGCTAGAAACCGTCGTAATGTTGTAGAAAGCAATGTAAAGTAGCGAGTAAAACGTTTTCTAACGATAGAAGTGCGAAGGTTATGTTAGGTTGAGTTATGTTAGTTTAAGCTAGGTAGCGTCGTGAAACCACCAAAAACGACGTCGTCTAACGAGATAGTTGTTTTATTGCGAGTACGAAACTGCGATAGGTAAAATGTTGTGAAAGCACACAAAACGGCATGAACAAGCCAAATACTGCGTGTTGTACCGTTACAAGTGCGAAAGTGCTATGTTGTGACATTCTCGGTAAAGCGCATGCAAGTATCGTGAAACCTTAAAGAACGATGTCATTTAGCGAGATACAGCGTTCTGTACTGTAATAAGTTGGTGAGAAACTGTGAGGTCAAGCAAATATCGTAATTTTGAACGAAACAGTGTAATTGAGCGTCTTTAGATACAAGTGCGAATGTTAGGTTAGGTTGACATATCAACCGTCGTAAAACCGCATTAAACAATGTCACTTAGTGAGATGTAGTGTTTTTCAACAATACAAGTCGGGAACTACGATATCTAATGTGAAAGCGCATGAAACCGTCGTAATCTTGTAGAAAACATTATAAAGTGACGAGTAAAACGTTTTCTAACGATAGAAGTGCGAAGGTTAGGTTAGGTTAGGTTAGTTAAGCTAGGTAGCGTCGTGAAACTACCAAAAACGACGTCATCTAACGAGATAGTGTTGTTTTATAGCGAGTATTAAACTGCGATAGGTGAAATGTTGTGAAAGCACACAAATTGGCATGAACAAGCCAAATACTGCGTGTTCTACCGTTACAAGTGCGAAACTGCTATATTGTGATATTCTCGTTAAATCGCATGCAAGCATCGTGAAACCTTAAGGAACAATGTCATTTAGCGAGATACAGCGTTCTGTACTGCAATAAGTTGGTGAAAAACTGTGAGGTTATGCAAATATCGTAATTGTGAACAAAACAGTGTAATAGAGCGTTTTTAGATACAAGTGCGAATGTTAGGTTAGGTTAAGATATGAACCGTCGTAAAACCGCATTAAACAATGTCAATTACTGAGATGCAGTGTTTTTCACCATTAAAAGTGGGGAACTGCGATATTTAATGTGAAAGCGCTTGCAACCGTCGTTAGGTTAGGTTAGGTTAGGTTAGGTTAGGTTAGGTTTGGTTAGGTTAGGTTAAGTTAGGTTAGGTTAGATTAGGTTAGGTTGGGTTGAGTTGGGTTAGGTTAGGTTAGGTTAGGTTAGGTTGGGTTGGGTTAGGTTAGGTTAGGTTAGGTTACGTTAGGTTAGGTTACGTTAGATTAGGTTAGGTTAGGTTACGTTAGGTTAGGTTAGGTTAGGTAAGGATAATTTGGTTAGGTTAGGTAAGGTTAGGTTAGGTTAGGTTAGGTTAGGTTGGGTGTTGGGTTGGGTTGGGTTGGGTTAGGTTGGGTTAGGTTAGGTTAGGTTACGTTAGGCTAGGTTAGGTTAGGTTACGTTAGGTTATGTTAGGTTAGGTTATGTTACGTTAGGTTAGGTTAGGTCAGGTAAGGTTAGGTTACGTTAGAATAGGTTAGGTTAGGTTACGTTAGGTTAGGTTAAGTTAGGTTAGGTTAGGTTTGGTTAGGTTAGGTTAGGTTAGCTTAGGTTAGGTTAGGTTGGGATGGGTTGGGTTAGGTTGGGTTAGGGTAGGTTAGGTTAGGTTAGGTTGGGTTAGGTTAGTTTAGGTTAGGTTAGGTTAGGTTAGGTTAAGTTGGGTTGGGTTAGGTTAGGTTAGGTTAGGTAAGGTTAGGTTAGGTTAGGTTAGGTTAAGGTATGAACCGTCGTAAAACCGCATTAAACAATGTCACTTAGTGAGATGCAGTGTTTTAACCATTACAAGTCGGGAACTGCGATATCTAATGTGAAAGCGCTTGCAAACGTCGTTAGGTTAGGTTAGGTTAGGTTAGGTTAGGTTAGGTTAGGTTAGGTTTGGTTAGGTTAGGTTAGGTTAGGTTAGGGTATGTTAGGTAAAGTTTGGTTAGGTTAGGTTAGGTTAGGTTGGGTGAGGTAAGGCTAGGTTAGGTTAAGATATGAACCGCGCTAAAACCGCATTAAACAATGTCACTTAGTGAGATGCTGTGTTTTCCACCATTACAAGTCGGGAACTGCGATATCTAATGTGAAAGCGCATGAAACCGTCGTAATCTTGTAGAAAACATTGTAAAGTAGCGAATAAAACGTTTTCTAACGATAGAAGTGCGAAGGTTCGGTTAGTTTGAGCTAGGTAGCGTCGTGAAACCACCAAAAACGATGTCATCTAACGAGATAGTGTTGTTTTATTGCGAGTACGAAACTGCGATAGGTGAAATATTGGGAAAGCACACAAAATGGCATGAACTAGCCAGATACTGCGTCTTGTGCCGTTACAAGTGCGAAACTGCTTTATTGTGATATTCTCGTTAAAGCGCATGCAAGTATCGTGAAACCTTAAAGAACGATGTCATCTAGCGAGATACAGCGTTCTGTACTGTAATAAGTTGGTGAGAAACTGTGAGGTCAAGCAAATATCGTAATTGTGAACAAAACAGTGTAATTGAGCGTATTTAGATACAAGTGCGAATGTTAGGTTAGGTTGAGATATCAACCGTCGTAAAACCGCATTAAACAATGTCACTTAGTGAGATGTAGTGTTTTTCAACATTACAAGTCGGGAACTACGATATCTTATGTGAAAGCGCATGAAACCGTCGTAATCTTGTAGAAAACATTGTAAAATTGCGAGTAAAACGTTTTCTAACGTTAGAAGTGCGAAGGTTAGGTTAGGTTAAGGTTAGTTTAAGCTAGGTAGCGTCGTGAAACTACCAAAAACGACGTCATCTAACGAGATAGTGTTGTTTTATAGCGAGTATTAAACTGCGATAGGTGAAATGTTGTGAAAGCACACAAAACGGCATGAACAAGCCAAATACTGCGTGTTCTACCGTTACAAGTGCGAAACTGCTATATTGTGATATTCTCGTTAAAGCGCATGCAAGCATCGTGAAACCTTAAAGAACAATGTCATTTAGCGAGATACAGCGTTCTGTACTGCAATAAGTTGGTGAAAAACTGTGAGGTTATGCAAATATCCTAATTGTGAACGAAACAGTGTAATAGAGCGTTTTTTAATACAAGTGCGAATGTTAGGTTAGGTTAAGATATGAACCGTCGTAAAACCGCATTAATCAATGTCACTTAGTGAGATGCAGTGTTTTTCACCATTACAAGTCGGGAACTGCGATATCTAATGTGAAAGCGCTTGCAAACGTCGTTAGGTTAGGTTAGGTTAGGTTAGGTTAGGTTATGTTAGGTAAGGTTTGGTTAGGTTAGGTTAGGTTAGGTTGGTTTAGGTAAGGTTAGGTTAGGTTAAGATATGAACCGCGCTAAAACCGCGTTAAACAATGTCACTTAGTGAGATGCTGTGTTTTTCACCATTACAAGTCGGGAACTGCGATATCTAATGTGAAAGCGCATGAAACCGTCGTAATCTTGTAGAAAACATTGTAAAGTAGCGAATAAAACGTTTTCTAACGATAGAAGTGCGAAGGTTCGGTTAGTTTGAGTTATGTTAGTTTAAGCTAGGTAGCGTCGTGAAATCACCAAAAACGACGTCATCTAACGAGATAGTGTTGTTTTAATGCGAGTACGAAACTGCGACAGGTAAAATGTTGTGAAAGCACTCAAAACGGCATGAACAAGCCAAATACTGCGTGTTGTACCGTTACAAGTGCGAAACTGCTATGTTGTGACATTCTCGGTAAAGCGCATGCAAGTATCGTGAAACCTTAAAGAACGATGTCATTTAGCGAGATACAGCGTTCTGTACTGTAATAAGTTGGTGAGAAACTGTGAGGTCAAGCAAATATCGTAATTGTGAACGAAACAGTGTAATTGAGCGTCTTTAGATACAAGTGCGAATGTTAGGTTAGGTTGACATATCAACCGTCGTAAAACCGCATTAAACAATGTCACTTAGTGAGATGTAGTGTTTTTCAACATTACAAGTCGGGAACTACGATATCTAATGTGAAAGCGCATGAAACCGTCGTATTCTTGTAGAAAACATTGTAAAGTTGCGAGTAAACGTTTTCTAACGATAGAAGTGCGAAGGTTAGGTTAGGTTAGGTTAGTTTAAGCTAGGTAGCGTCGTGAAACTACCAAAAACGACGTCATCTAACGAGATAGTGTTGTTTTATTGCGAGTATTAAACTGCGATAGGTAAAATGTTGTGAATGCACACAAAACGGCATGAACAAGCCAAATACTGCGTGTTCTACCGTTACAAGTGCGAAACTGCTATATTGTGATATTCTCGTTAAAGCGCATGCAAGCATCGTGAAACCTTAAAGAACGATGTCATTTAGCGAGATACAGCGTTCTGTACTGCAATAAGTTGGTGAAAAACTGTGAGGTTATGCAAATATCGTAATTGTGAACGAAACAGTGTAATTTAGCGTCTTTAGATACAAGTGCGAATGTTAGGTTAGGTTGACATATCAACCGTCGTAAAACCGCATTAAACAATGTCACTTAGTGAGATGTAGTGTTTTTCAACATTACAAGTCGGGAACTACGATATCTAATGTGAAAGCGCATGAAACCGTCGTAATCTTGTAGAAAACATTGTAAAGTGGCGAGTAAAACGTTTTCTAACGATAGAAGTGCGACGGGTAGGTTAGGTTAGGTTAGTTTAAGCTAGGTAGCGTCGTGAAACTACCAAAAACGACGTCATCTAACGAGATAGTGTTGTTTTATAGCGAGTATTAAACTGCGATAGGTGAAATGTTGTGAAAGCACACAAAACGGCATGAACAAGCCAAATACTGCGTGTTCTACCGTTACAAGTGCGAAACTGCTATATTGTGATATTCTCGTTAAAGCGCATGCAAGCATCGTGAAACCTTAAAGAACAATGTCATTTAGCGAGATACAGCGTTCTGTGCTGCAATAAGTTGGTGAAAAACTGTGAGGTTATGCAAATATCCTAATTGTGAACGAAACAGTGTAATAGAGCGTTTTTTAATACAAGTGCGAATGTTAGGTTAGGTTAAGATATGAACCGTCGTAAAACCGCATTAATCAATGTCACTTAATGAGATGCAGTGTTTTTCACCATTACAAGTCGGGAACTGCGATATCTAATGTGAAAGCGCTTGCAAACGTCGTTAGGTTAGGTTAGGTTAGGTTAGGTTAGGTTAGGTTTGGTTAGGTTAGGTTAGGTTAGGGTATGTTAGGTAAGGTTTGGTTAGGTTAGGTTAGGTTAGGTTGGTTTAGGTAAGGTTAGGTTAGGTTAAGATATGAACCGCGCTAAAACCGCGTTAAACAATGTCACTTAGTGAGATGCTGTGTTTTTCACCATTACAAGTCGGGAACTGCGATATCTAATGTGAAAGCGCATGAAACCGTCGTAATCTTGTAGAAAACATTGTAAAGTAGCGAATAAAACGTTTTCTAACGATAGAAGTGCGAAGGTTCGGTTAGTTTGAGTTATGTTAGGTTAAGCTAGGTAGCGTCGTGAAACCACCAAAAACGACGTCATCTAACGAGATAGTGTTGTTTTAATGCGAGTACGAAACTGCGACAGGTAAAATGTTGTGAAAGCACTCAAAACGGCATGAACAAGCCAAATACTGCGTGTTGTACCGTTACAAGTGCGAAACTGCTATGTTGTGACATTCTCGGTAAAGCGCATGCAAGTATCGTGAAACCTTAAAGAACGATGTCATTTAGCGAGATACAGCATTCTGTACTGTAATAAGTTGGTGAGAAACTGTGAGGTCAAGCAAATATCGTAATTGTGAACGATACAGTGTAATTGAGCGTCTTTAGATACAAGTGCGAATGTTAGGTTAGGTTGACATATCAACCGTCGTAAAACCGCATTAAACAATGTCACTTAGTGAGATGTAGTGTTTTTCAACATTACAAGTCGGGAACTACGATATCTAATGTGAAAGCGCATGAAACCGTCGTAATCTTGTAGAAAACATTGTAAAGTTGCGAGTAAACGTTTTCTAACGATAGAAGTGCGAAGGTTAGGTTAGGTTAGGTTAGTTTAAGCTAGGTAGCGTCGTGAAACTACCAAAAACGACGTCATCTAACGAGATAGTGTTGTTTTATTGCGAGTATTAAACTGCGATAGGTAAAATGTTGTGAATGCACACAAAACGGCATGAACAAGCCAAATACTGCGTGTTCTACCGTTACAAGTGCGAAACTGCTATATTGTGTTATTCTCGTTAAAGCGCATGCAAGCATCGTGAAACCTTAAAGAACGATGTCATTTAGCGAGATACAGCGTTCTGTACTGCAATAAGTTGGTGAAAAACTGTGAGGTTATGCAAATATCGTAATTGTGAACGAAACAGTGTAATAGAGCGTTTTTCAATACAAGTACGAATGTTAGGTTAGGTTAAGATATGAACCGTCGTAAAACCGCATTAAACAATGTCACTTAGTGAGATGCAGTGTTTTTCACCATTACAAGTGGGGAACTGCGATATTTATTGTGAAAGCGCTTGCAACCGTCGTTAGGTTAGGTTAGGTTAGGTTAGGTTTGGTTAGGTTAGGTTAGGTTAGGTTAGGTTAGATTAGGTTAGGTTGGGTTGAGTTGGGTTAGGTTAGGTTAGGTTAGGTTAGGTTAGGTTGGGTTAGGTTAGGTTAGGTTAGGTTAGGTTAGGTTAGGTTACGTTAGGTTAGGTTACGTTAGGTTAGGTTAGGTTAGGTTACGTTAGGTTACGTTAGGTTAGGTTAGGTTAGGTAAGGATAATTTGGTTAGGTTAGGTAAAGTTAGGTTAGGTTAGGTTAGGTTGGGTTGGGTGTTGTTGGGTTGGGTTGGGTTGGGTTAGGTTGGGTTAGGTTAGGTTAGGTTACGTTAGGTTAGGTTAGGTTAGGTTACGTTAGGTTATGTTAGGTTAGGTTAGGTTACGTTAGGTTAGGTTAGGTCAGGTAAGGTTAGGTTACGTTAGAATAGGTTAGGTTAGGTTACGTTAGGTTAGGTTAAGTTAGGTTAGGTTAGGTTTGGTTAGGTTAGGTTAGGTTAGCTTAGGTTAGGTTAGGTTGGGTTGGGTTGGGTTAGGTTGGGTTAGGTTAGGTTAGGTTAGGTTAGGTGGGTTAGGTTAGTTTAGGTTAGGTTAGGTTAGGTTAGGTTAAGTTGGGTTGGGTTAGGTTAGGTTAGATTAGGTAAGGTTAGGTTAGGTTAGGTTAGGTTAGGTTAAGGTATGAAGCGTCGTAAAACCGCATTAAACAATGTCACTTAGTGAGATGCAGTGTTTTTCACCTTTAAGGTTTGGGAACTGTGATATCTAATGTGAAAGCGCTTGAAACCGTCGTAATGTTGTAGAAAGCAATGTAAAGTAGCAAGTAAAACGTTTTCTAACGATAGAAGTGCGAAGGTCATGTTAGGTTATGTTAGTTTAAGCTAGGTAGCGTCGTGAAACTACCAAAAACAACGTCATCTAACGAGATAGTGTTGTTTTATTGCGAGTACGAAACTGCGATAGGTGAAATGTTGTGAAAGCACACAAAACGGCATGAACAAGCCAAATACTGCGTGTTGTACCGTTACAAGTGCGAAACTGCTATGTTGTGATATTCTCGTTAAAGCGCATGCAAGCATCGTGAAACCTTAAAGAACGATGTCATTTAGCGAGATACAGCGTTCTGTACTGCAATAAGTTGGTGAAAAACTGTGAGGTTATGCAAATATCCTAATTGTGAACGAAACAGTGTAATAGAGCGTTTTTTAATACAAGTGCGAATGTTAGGTTAGGTTAAGATATGAACCGTCGTAAAACCGCATTAAACAATGTCACTTAGTGAGATGCAGTGTTTTTCACCATTACAAGTTGGGAACTGCGATATCTAATGTGAAAGCACTTGCAAACGTCGTTAGGTTAGGTTAGGTTTGGTTAGGTTAGGTTAGGTTAGGTTAGGTTATGTTAGGTTAGGTTGGGTTAGGTTAGGTTAGGTTACGTTAGGATAATTTGAACCGTCGTAAAACCGCAATAAACAATGTCACTTAGTGAGATGCAGTGTTTTTCACCTTTATACAAGTTGGGAACTGCGATATCTAATGTGAAAGCGCTTGCAAACGTCGTTAGGTTAGGTTAGGTTAGGTTAGGTTAGGTTAGGTTAGGTTAGGTTTGGTTAGGTTAGGTTAGGTTAGGTTAGGGTATGTTAGGTAAAGTTTGGTTAGGTTAGGTTAGGTTAGGTTGGGTGAGGTAAGGCTAGGTTAGGTTAAGATATGAACCGCGCTAAAACCGCATTAAACAATGTCACTTAGTGAGATGCTGTGTTTTCCACCATTACAAGTCGGGAACTGCGATATCTAATGTGAAAGCGCATGAAACCGTCGTAATCTTGTAGAAAACATTGTAAAGTAGCGAATAAAACGTTTTCTAACGATAGAAGTGCGAAGGTTCGGTTAGTTTGAGCTAGGTAGCGTCGTGAAACCACCAAAAACGATGTCATCTAACGAGATAGTGTTGTTTTATTGCGAGTACGAAACTGCGATAGGTGAAATATTGGGAAAGCACACAAAATGGCATGAACTAGCCAGATACTGCGTCTTGTGCCGTTACAAGTGCGAAACTGCTTTATTGTGATATTCTCGTTAAAGCGCATGCAAGTATCGTGAAACCTTAAAGAACGATGTCATCTAGCGAGATACAGCGTTCTGTACTGTAATAAGTTGGTGAGAAACTGTGAGGTCAAGCAAATATCGTAATTGTGAACGAAACAGTGTAATTGAGCGTATTTAGATACAAGTGCGAATGTTAGGTTAGGTTGAGATATCAACCGTCGTAAAACCGCATTAAACAATGTCACTTAGTGAGATGTAGTGTTTTTCAACATTACAAGTCGGGAACTACGATATCTTATGTGAAAGCGCATGAAACCGTCGTAATCTTGTAGAAAACATTGTAAAATTGCGAGTAAAACGTTTTCTAACGTTAGAAGTGCGAAGGTTAGGTTAGGTTAAGGTTAGTTTAAGCTAGGTAGCGTCGTGAAACTACCAAAAACGACGTCATCTAACGAGATAGTGTTGTTTTATAGCGAGTATTAAACTGCGATAGGTGAAATGTTGTGAAAGCACACAAAACGGCATGAACAAGCCAAATACTGCGTGTTCTACCGTTACAAGTGCGAAACTGCTATATTGTGATATTCTCGTTAAAGCGCATGCAAGCATCGTGAAACCTTAAAGAACAATGTCATTTAGCGAGATACAGCGTTCTGTACTGCAATAAGTTGGTGAAAAACTGTGAGGTTATGCAAATATCCTAATTGTGAACGAAACAGTGTAATAGAGCGTTTTTTAATACAAGTGCGAATGTTAGGTTAGGTTAAGATATGAACCGTCGTAAAACCGCATTAATCAATGTCACTTAGTGAGATGCAGTGTTTTTCACCATTACAAGTCGGGAACTGCGATATCTAATGTGAAAGCGCTTGCAAACGTCGTTAGGTTAGGTTAGGTTAGGTTAGGTTAGGTTAGGTTATGTTAGGTAAGGTTTGGTTAGGTTAGGTTAGGTTAGGTTGGTTTAGGTAAGGTTAGGTTAGGTTAAGATATGAACCGCGCTAAAACCGCGTTAAACAATGTCACTTAGTGAGATGCTGTGTTTTTCACCATTACAAGTCGGGAACTGCGATATCTAATGTGAAAGCGCATGAAACCGTCGTAATCTTGTAGAAAACATTGTAAAGTAGCGAATAAAACGTTTTCTAACGATAGAAGTGCGAAGGTTCGGTTAGTTTGAGTTATGTTAGGTTAAGCTAGGTAGCGTCGTGAAACCACCAAAAACGACGTCATCTAACGAGATAGTGTTGTTTTAATGCGAGTACGAAACTGCGACAGGTAAAATGTTGTGAAAGCACACAAAACGGCATGAACAAGCCAAATACTGCGTGTTCTACCGTTACAAGTGCGAAACTGCTATATTGTGATATTCTCGTTAAAGCGCATGCAAGCATCGTGAAACCTTAAAGAACAATGTCATTTAGCGAGATACAGCGTTCTGTACTGCAATAAGTTGGTGAAAAACTGTGAGGTTATGCAAATATCCTAATTGTGAACGAAACAGTGTAATAAAGCGTTTTTTATTACAAGTGCGAATGTTAGGTTAGGTTAAGATATGAACCGTCGTAAAACCGCATTAATCAATGTCACTTAGAGAGATGCAGTGTTTTTCACCATTACAAGTCGGGAACTGCGATATCTAATGTGAAAGCGCTCGCAAACGTCGTTAGGTTAGGTTAGGTTAGGTTAGGTTAGGTTACGTTAGGTTAGGTTAGGTTAGGTTTGGTTAGGTTAGGTTAGGTTAGGTTAGGTTAGGGTATGTTAGGTAAGGTTTGGTTAGGTTAGGTTAGGTTAGTTTGGTTTAGGTAAGGTTAGGTTAGGTTAAGATATGAACCGCGCTAAAACCGCGTTAAACAATGTCACTTAGTGAGATGCTGTGTTTTTCACCATTACAAGTCGGGAACTGCGATATCTAATGTGAAAGCGCATGAAACCGTCGTAATCTTGTAGAAAACATTGTAAAGTAGCGAATAAAACGTTTTCTAACGATAGAAGTGCGAAGGTTCGGTTAGTTTGAGTTATGTTAGTTTAAGCTAGGTAGCGTCGTGAAACCACCAAAAACGACGTCATCTAACGAGATAGTGTTGTTTTAATGCGAGTACGAAACTGCGACAGGTAAAATGTTGTGAAAGCACTCAAAACGGCATGAACAAGCCAAATACTGCGTGTTGTACCGTTACAAGTGCGAAACTGCTATGTTGTGACATTCTCGGTAAAGCGCATGCAAGTATCGTGAAACCTTAAAGAACGATGTCATTTAGCGAGATACAGCATTCTGTACTGTAATAAGTTGGTGAGAAACTGTGAGGTCAAGCAAATATCGTAATTGTGAACGATACAGTGTAATTGAGCGTCTTTAGATACAAGTGCGAATGTTAGGTTAGGTTGACATATCAACCGTCGTAAAACCGCATTAAACAATGTCACTTAGTGAGATGTAGTGTTTTTCAACATTACAAGTCGGGAACTACGATATCTAATGTGAAAGCGCATGAAACCGTCGTAATCTTGTAGAAAACATTGTAAAGTTGCGAGTAAACGTTTTCTAACGATAGAAGTGCGAAGGTTAGGTTAGGTTAGGTTAGTTTAAGCTAGGTAGCGTCGTGAAACTACCAAAAACGACGTCATCTAACGAGATAGTGTTGTTTTATTGCGAGTATTAAACTGCGATAGGTAAAATGTTGTGAATGCACACAAAACGGCATGAACAAGCCAAATACTGCGTGTTCTACCGTTACAAGTGCGAAACTGCTATATTGTGATATTCTCGTTAAAGCGCATGCAAGCATCGTGAAACCTTAAAGAACGATGTCATTTAGCGAGATACAGCGTTCTGTACTGCAATAGGTTGGTGAAAAACTGTGAGGTTATGCAAATATCGTAATTGTGAACGAAACAGTGTAATTTAGCGTCTTTAGATACAAGTGCGAATGTTAGGTTAGGTTGACATATCAACCGTCGTAAAACCGCATTAAACAATGTCACTTAGTGAGATGTAGTGTTTTTCAACATTACAAGTCGGGAACTACGATATCTAATGTGAAAGCGCATGAAACCGTCGTAATCTTGTAGAAAACATTGTAAAGTGGCGAGTAAAACGTTTTCTAACGATAGAAGTGCGACGGGTAGGTTAGGTTAGGTTAGTTTAAGCTAGGTAGCGTCGTGAAACTACCAAAAACGACGTCATCTAACGAGATAGTGTTGTTTTATAGCGAGTATTAAACTGCGATAGGTGAAATGTTGTGAAAGCACACAAAACGGCATGAACAAGCCAAATACTGCGTGTTCTACCGTTACAAGTGCGAAACTGCTATATTGTGATATTCTCGTTAAAGCGCATGCAAGCATCGTGAAACCTTAAAGAACAATGTCATTTAGCGAGATACAGCGTTCTGTGCTGCAATAAGTTGGTGAAAAACTGTGAGGTTATGCAAATATCCTAATTGTGAACGAAACAGTGTAATAGAGCGTTTTTTAATACAAGTGCGAATGTTAGGTTAGGTTAAGATATGAACCGTCGTAAAACCGCATTAATCAATGTCACTTAATGAGATGCAGTGTTTTTCACCATTACAAGTCGGGAACTGCGATATCTAATGTGAAAGCGCTTGCAAACGTCGTTAGGTTAGGTTAGGTTAGGTTAGGTTAGGTTAGGTTTGGTTAGGTTAGGTTAGGTTAGGTTAGGGTATGTTAGGTAAGGTTTGGTTAGGTTAGGTTAGGTTAGGTTGGTTTAGGTAAGGTTAGGTTAGGTTAAGATATGAACCGCGCTAAAACCGCGTTAAACAATGTCACTTAGTGAGATGCTGTGTTTTTCACCATTACAAGTCGGGAACTGCGATATCTAATGTGAAAGCGCATGAAACCGTCGTAATCTTGTAGAAAACATTGTAAAGTAGCGAATAAAACGTTTTCTAACGATAGAAGTGCGAAGGTTCGGTTAGTTTGAGTTATGTTAGGTTAAGCTAGGTAGCGTCGTGAAACCACCAAAAACGACGTCATCTAACGAGATAGTGTTGTTTTAATGCGAGTACGAAACTGCGACAGGTAAAATGTTGTGAAAGCACTCAAAACGGCATGAACAAGCCAAATACTGCGTGTTGTACCGTTACAAGTGCGAAACTGCTATGTTGTGACATTCTCGGTAAAGCGCATGCAAGTATCGTGAAACCTTAAAGAACGATGTCATTTAGCGAGATACAGCATTCTGTACTGTAATAAGTTGGTGAGAAACTGTGAGGTCAAGCAAATATCGTAATTGTGAACGATACAGTGTAATTGAGCGTCTTTAGATACAAGTGCGAATGTTAGGTTAGGTTGACATATCAACCGTCGTAAAACCGCATTAAACAATGTCACTTAGTGAGATGTAGTGTTTTTCAACATTACAAGTCGGGAACTACGATATCTAATGTGAAAGCGCATGAAACCGTCGTAATCTTGTAGAAAACATTGTAAAGTTGCGAGTAAACGTTTTCTAACGATAGAAGTGCGAAGGTTAGGTTAGGTTAGGTTAGTTTAAGCTAGGTAGCGTCGTGAAACTACCAAAAACGACGTCATCTAACGAGATAGTGTTGTTTTATTGCGAGTATTAAACTGCGATAGGTAAAATGTTGTGAATGCACACAAAACGGCATGAACAAGCCAAATACTGCGTGTTCTACCGTTACAAGTGCGAAACTGCTATATTGTGTTATTCTCGTTAAAGCGCATGCAAGCATCGTGAAACCTTAAAGAACGATGTCATTTAGCGAGATACAGCGTTCTGTACTGCAATAAGTTGGTGAAAAACTGTGAGGTTATGCAAATATCGTAATTGTGAACGAAACAGTGTAATAGAGCGTTTTTCAATACAAGTACGAATGTTAGGTTAGGTTAAGATATGAACCGTCGTAAAACCGCATTAAACAATGTCACTTAGTGAGATGCAGTGTTTTTCACCATTACAAGTGGGGAACTGCGATATTTATTGTGAAAGCGCTTGCAACCGTCGTTAGGTTAGGTTAGGTTAGGTTAGGTTTGGTTAGGTTAGGTTAGGTTAGGTTAGGTTAGATTAGGTTAGGTTGGGTTGAGTTGGGTTAGGTTAGGTTAGGTTAGGTTAGGTTAGGTTAGGTTGGGTTAGGTTAGGTTAGGTTAGGTTAGGTTAGGTTAGGTTACGTTAGGTTAGGTTACGTTAGGTTAGGTTAGGTTAGGTTACGTTAGGTTACGTTAGGTTAGGTTAGGTTAGGTAAGGATAATTTGGTTAGGTTAGGTAAAGTTAGGTTAGGTTAGGTTAGGTTGGGTTGGGTGTTGTTGGGTTGGGTTGGGTTGGGTTAGGTTGGGTTAGGTTAGGTTAGGTTACGTTAGGTTAGGTTAGGTTAGGTTACGTTAGGTTATGTTAGGTTAGGTTAGGTTACGTTAGGTTAGGTTAGGTCAGGTAAGGTTAGGTTACGTTAGAATAGGTTAGGTTAGGTTACGTTAGGTTAGGTTAAGTTAGGTTAGGTTAGGTTTGGTTAGGTTAGGTTAGGTTAGCTTAGGTTAGGTTAGGTTGGGTTGGGTTGGGTTAGGTTGGGTTAGGTTAGGTTAGGTTAGGTTAGGTGGGTTAGGTTAGTTTAGGTTAGGTTAGGTTAGGTTAGGTTAAGTTGGGTTGGGTTAGGTTAGGTTAGATTAGGTAAGGTTAGGTTAGGTTAGGTTAGGTTAGGTTAAGGTATGAAGCGTCGTAAAACCGCATTAAACAATGTCACTTAGTGAGATGCAGTGTTTTTCACCTTTAAGGTTTGGGAACTGTGATATCTAATGTGAAAGCGCTTGAAACCGTCGTAATGTTGTAGAAAGCAATGTAAAGTAGCAAGTAAAACGTTTTCTAACGATAGAAGTGCGAAGGTCATGTTAGGTTATGTTAGTTTAAGCTAGGTAGCGTCGTGAAACTACCAAAAACAACGTCATCTAACGAGATAGTGTTGTTTTATTGCGAGTACGAAACTGCGATAGGTGAAATGTTGTGAAAGCACACAAAACGGCATGAACAAGCCAAATACTGCGTGTTGTACCGTTACAAGTGCGAAACTGCTATGTTGTGATATTCTCGTTAAAGCGCATGCAAGCATCGTGAAACCTTAAAGAACGATGTCATTTAGCGAGATACAGCGTTCTGTACTGCAATAAGTTGGTGAAAAACTGTGAGGTTATGCAAATATCCTAATTGTGAACGAAACAGTGTAATAGAGCGTTTTTTAATACAAGTGCGAATGTTAGGTTAGGTTAAGATATGAACCGTCGTAAAACCGCATTAAACAATGTCACTTAGTGAGATGCAGTGTTTTTCACCATTACAAGTTGGGAACTGCGATATCTAATGTGAAAGCACTTGCAAACGTCGTTAGGTTAGGTTAGGTTTGGTTAGGTTAGGTTAGGTTAGGTTAGGTTATGTTAGGTTAGGTTGGGTTAGGTTAGGTTAGGTTACGTTAGGTTAATTTGAACCGTCGTAAAACCGCAATAAACAATGTCACTTAGTGAGATGCAGTGTTTTTCACCTTTATACAAGTTGGGAACTGCGATATCTAATGTGAAAGCGCTAGAAACCGTCGTAATGTTGTAGAAAGCAATGTAAAGTAGCGAGTAAAACGTTTTCTAACGATAGAAGTGCGAAGGTTATGTTAGGTTGAGTTATGTTAGTTTAAGCTAGGTAGCGTCGTGAAACCACCAAAAACGACGTCGTCTAACGAGATAGTTGTTTTATTGCGAGTACGAAACTGCGATAGGTAAAATGTTGTGAAAGCACACAAAACGGCATGAACAAGCCAAATACTGCGTGTTGTACCGTTACAAGTGCGAAAGTGCTATGTTGTGACATTCTCGGTAAAGCGCATGCAAGTATCGTGAAACCTTAAAGAACGATGTCATTTAGCGAGATACAGCGTTCTGTACTGTAATAAGTTGGTGAGAAACTGTGAGGTCAAGCAAATATCGTAATTTTGAACGAAACAGTGTAATTGAGCGTCTTTAGATACAAGTGCGAATGTTAGGTTAGGTTGACATATCAACCGTCGTAAAACCGCATTAAACAATGTCACTTAGTGAGATGTAGTGTTTTTCAACAATACAAGTCGGGAACTACGATATCTAATGTGAAAGCGCATGAAACCGTCGTAATCTTGTAGAAAACATTATAAAGTGACGAGTAAAACGTTTTCTAACGATAGAAGTGCGAAGGTTAGGTTAGGTTAGGTTAGTTAAGCTAGGTAGCGTCGTGAAACTACCAAAAACGACGTCATCTAACGAGATAGTGTTGTTTTATAGCGAGTATTAAACTGCGATAGGTGAAATGTTGTGAAAGCACACAAATTGGCATGAACAAGCCAAATACTGCGTGTTCTACCGTTACAAGTGCGAAACTGCTATATTGTGATATTCTCGTTAAATCGCATGCAAGCATCGTGAAACCTTAAGGAACAATGTCATTTAGCGAGATACAGCGTTCTGTACTGCAATAAGTTGGTGAAAAACTGTGAGGTTATGCAAATATCGTAATTGTGAACAAAACAGTGTAATAGAGCGTTTTTAGATACAAGTGCGAATGTTAGGTTAGGTTAAGATATGAACCGTCGTAAAACCGCATTAAACAATGTCAATTACTGAGATGCAGTGTTTTTCACCATTAAAAGTGGGGAACTGCGATATTTAATGTGAAAGCGCTTGCAACCGTCGTTAGGTTAGGTTAGGTTAGGTTAGGTTAGGTTAGGTTTGGTTAGGTTAGGTTAAGTTAGGTTAGGTTAGATTAGGTTAGGTTGGGTTGAGTTGGGTTAGGTTAGGTTAGGTTAGGTTAGGTTGGGTTGGGTTAGGTTAGGTTAGGTTAGGTTACGTTAGGTTAGGTTACGTTAGATTAGGTTAGGTTAGGTTACGTTAGGTTAGGTTAGGTTAGGTAAGGATAATTTGGTTAGGTTAGGTAAGGTTAGGTTAGGTTAGGTTAGGTTAGGTTGGGTGTTGGGTTGGGTTGGGTTGGGTTAGGTTGGGTTAGGTTAGGTTAGGTTACGTTAGGCTAGGTTAGGTTAGGTTACGTTAGGTTATGTTAGGTTAGGTTATGTTACGTTAGGTTAGGTTAGGTCAGGTAAGGTTAGGTTACGTTAGAATAGGTTAGGTTAGGTTACGTTAGGTTAGGTTAAGTTGGGTTAGGTTAGGTTTGGTTAGGTTAGGTTAGGTTAGCTTAGGTTAGGTTAGGTTGGGATGGGTTGGGTTAGGTTGGGTTAGGTTAGGTTAGGTTAGGTTAGGTTGGGTTAGGTTAGTTTAGGTTAGGTTAGGTTAGGTTAGGTTAAGTTGGGTTGGGTTAGGTTAGGTTAGGTTAGGTAAGGTTAGGTTAGGTTAGGTTAGGTTAAGGTATGAACCGTCGTAAAACCGCATTAAACAATGTCACTTAGTGAGATGCAGTGTTTTAACCATTACAAGTCGGGAACTGCGATATCTAATGTGAAAGCGCTTGCAAACGTCGTTAGGTTAGGTTAGGTTAGGTTAGGTTAGGTTAGGTTAGGTTTGGTTAGGTTAGGTTAGGTTAGGTTAGGGTATGTTAGGTAAAGTTTGGTTAGGTTAGGTTAGGTTAGGTTGGGTGAGGTAAGGCTAGGTTAGGTTAAGATATGAACCGCGCTAAAACCGCATTAAACAATGTCACTTAGTGAGATGCTGTGTTTTCCACCATTACAAGTCGGGAACTGCGATATCTAATGTGAAAGCGCATGAAACCGTCGTAATCTTGTAGAAAACATTGTAAAGTAGCGAATAAAACGTTTTCTAACGATAGAAGTGCGAAGGTTCGGTTAGTTTGAGCTAGGTAGCGTCGTGAAACCACCAAAAACGATGTCATCTAACGAGATAGTGTTGTTTTATTGCGAGTACGAAACTGCGATAGGTGAAATATTGGGAAAGCACACAAAATGGCATGAACTAGCCAGATACTGCGTCTTGTGCCGTTACAAGTGCGAAACTGCTTTATTGTGATATTCTCGTTAAAGCGCATGCAAGTATCGTGAAACCTTAAAGAACGATGTCATCTAGCGAGATACAGCGTTCTGTACTGTAATAAGTTGGTGAGAAACTGTGAGGTCAAGCAAATATCGTAATTGTGAACGAAACAGTGTAATTGAGCGTATTTAGATACAAGTGCGAATGTTAGGTTAGGTTGAGATATCAACCGTCGTAAAACCGCATTAAACAATGTCACTTAGTGAGATGTAGTGTTTTTCAACATTACAAGTCGGGAACTACGATATCTTATGTGAAAGCGCATGAAACCGTCGTAATCTTGTAGAAAACATTGTAAAATTGCGAGTAAAACGTTTTCTAACGTTAGAAGTGCGAAGGTTAGGTTAGGTTAAGGTTAGTTTAAGCTAGGTAGCGTCGTGAAACTACCAAAAACGACGTCATCTAACGAGATAGTGTTGTTTTATAGCGAGTATTAAACTGCGATAGGTGAAATGTTGTGAAAGCACACAAAACGGCATGAACAAGCCAAATACTGCGTGTTCTACCGTTACAAGTGCGAAACTGCTATATTGTGATATTCTCGTTAAAGCGCATGCAAGCATCGTGAAACCTTAAAGAACAATGTCATTTAGCGAGATACAGCGTTCTGTACTGCAATAAGTTGGTGAAAAACTGTGAGGTTATGCAAATATCCTAATTGTGAACGAAACAGTGTAATAGAGCGTTTTTTAATACAAGTGCGAATGTTAGGTTAGGTTAAGATATGAACCGTCGTAAAACCGCATTAATCAATGTCACTTAGTGAGATGCAGTGTTTTTCACCATTACAAGTCGGGAACTGCGATATCTAATGTGAAAGCGCTTGCAAACGTCGTTAGGTTAGGTTAGGTTAGGTTAGGTTAGGTTAGGTTATGTTAGGTAAGGTTTGGTTAGGTTAGGTTAGGTTAGGTTGGTTTAGGTAAGGTTAGGTTAGGTTAAGATATGAACCGCGCTAAAACCGCGTTAAACAATGTCACTTAGTGAGATGCTGTGTTTTTCACCATTACAAGTCGGGAACTGCGATATCTAATGTGAAAGCGCATGAAACCGTCGTAATCTTGTAGAAAACATTGTAAAGTAGCGAATAAAACGTTTTCTAACGATAGAAGTGCGAAGGTTCGGTTAGTTTGAGTTATGTTAGTTTAAGCTAGGTAGCGTCGTGAAATCACCAAAAACGACGTCATCTAACGAGATAGTGTTGTTTTAATGCGAGTACGAAACTGCGACAGGTAAAATGTTGTGAAAGCACTCAAAACGGCATGAACAAGCCAAATACTGCGTGTTGTACCGTTACAAGTGCGAAACTGCTATGTTGTGACATTCTCGGTAAAGCGCATGCAAGTATCGTGAAACCTTAAAGAACGATGTCATTTAGCGAGATACAGCGTTCTGTACTGTAATAAGTTGGTGAGAAACTGTGAGGTCAAGCAAATATCGTAATTGTGAACGAAACAGTGTAATTGAGCGTCTTTAGATACAAGTGCGAATGTTAGGTTAGGTTGACATATCAACCGTCGTAAAACCGCATTAAACAATGTCACTTAGTGAGATGTAGTGTTTTTCAACATTACAAGTCGGGAACTACGATATCTAATGTGAAAGCGCATGAAACCGTCGTATTCTTGTAGAAAACATTGTAAAGTTGCGAGTAAACGTTTTCTAACGATAGAAGTGCGAAGGTTAGGTTAGGTTAGGTTAGTTTAAGCTAGGTAGCGTCGTGAAACTACCAAAAACGACGTCATCTAACGAGATAGTGTTGTTTTATTGCGAGTATTAAACTGCGATAGGTAAAATGTTGTGAATGCACACAAAATGGCATGAACAAGCCAAATACTGCGTGTTCTACCGTTACAAGTGCGAAACTGCTATATTGTGATATTCTCGTTAAAGCGCATGCAAGCATCGTGAAACCTTAAAGAACCATGTCATTTAGCGAGATACAGCGTTCTGTACTGCAATAAGTTGGTGAAAAACTGTGAGGTTATGCAAATATCGTAATTGTGAACGAAACAGTGTAATAGAGCGTTTTTCAATACAAGTACGAATGTTAGGTTAGGTTAAGATATGAACCGTCGTAAAACCGCATTAAACAATGTCACTTAGTAAGATGCAGTGTTTTTCACCATTACAAGTTGGGAACTGCGATATCTAATGTGAAAGCACTTGCAAACGTCGTTAGGTTAGGTTAGGTTAGGTTAGGTTACGTTAGGTTAGGTTTGGTTAGGTTAGGTTAGGTTATGTTAGGTTAGGTTGGGTTAGGTTAGGTTAGTTTACGTTAGGTTAAGGTATGAACCGTCGTAAAACCGCAATAAACAATGTCACTTAGTGAGATGCAGTGTTTTTCACCTTTACAAGTTGGGAACTGCGATATCTAATGTGAAAGCGCTTGAAACCGTCGTAATGTTGTAGAAAGCAATGTAAAGTAGCGAGTAAAACGTTTTCTAACGATAGAAGTGCGAAGGTTATGTTAGGTTGAGTTATGTTAGTTTAAGCCATGTAGCGTTGTGAAACCACCAAAAACGACGTCATCTAACGAGATAGTGTTGTTTTATTGCGAGTACAAAACTGCGATAGGTAAAATGTGAAAGCACACAAAACGGCATGAACAAGCCAAATACTGCGTGTTGTACCGTTACAAGTGCGAAACTGCTATGTTGTGACATTCTCGGTAAAGCGCATGCAAGTATCGTGAAACCTTAAAGAACGATGTCATTTAGCGAGATACAGCGTTCTGTACTGTAATAAGTTGGCGAGAAACTGTGAGGTCAAGCAAATATCGTAATTGTGAACGAAACAGTGTAATTGAGCGTCTTTAGATACAAGTGCGAATGTTAGGTTAGGTTGACATATCAACCGTCGTAAAACCGCATTAAACAATGTCACTTAGTGAGATGTAGTGTTTTTCAACATTACAAGTCGGGAACTACGATATCTAATGTGAAAGCGCATGAAACCGTCGTAATCTTGTAGAAAACATTGTAAAGTGGCGAGTAAAACGTTTTCTAACGATAGAAGTGCGACGGTTAGGTTAGGTTAGGTTAGTTTAAGCTAAGTAGCGTCGTGAAACTACCAAAAACGACGTCATCTAACGAGATAGTGTTGTTTTATAGCGAGTATTAAACTGCGATAGGTGAAATGTTGTGAAAGCACACAAAACGGCATGAACAAGCCAAATACTGCGTGTTCTACCGTTACAAGTGCGAAACTGCTATATTGTGATATTCTCGTTAAAGCGCATGCAAGCATCGTGAAACCTTAAAGAACAATGTCATTTAGCGAGATACAGCGTTCTGTACTGCAATAAGTTGGTGAAAAACTGTGAGGTTATGCAAATATCCTAATTGTGAACGAAACAGTGTAATAGAGCGTTTTTTATTACAAGTGCGAATGTTAGGTTAGGTTAAGATATGAACCGTCGTAAAACCGCATTAATCAATGTCACTTAGAGAGATGCAGTGTTTTTCACCATTACAAGTCGGGAACTGCGATATCTAATGTGAAAGCGCTCGCAAACGTCGTTAGGTTAGGTTAGGTTAGGTTAGGTTAGGTTAGGTTAGGTTAGGTTAGGTTAGGTTTGGTTAGGTTAGGTTAGGTTAGGTTAGGTTAGGGTATGTTAGGTAAGGTTTGGTTAGGTTAGGTTAGGTTAGTTTGGTTTAGGTAAGGTTAGGTTAGGTTAAGATATGAACCGCGCTAAAACCGCGTTAAACAATGTCACTTAGTGAGATGCTGTGTTTTTCACCATTACAAGTCGGGAACTGCGATATCTAATGTGAAAGCGCATGAAACCGTCGTAATCTTGTAGAAAACATTGTAAAGTAGCGAATAAAACGTTTTCTAACGATAGAAGTGCGAAGGTTCGGTTAGTTTGTTATGTTAGTTTAAGCTAGGTAGCGTCGTGAAACCACCAAAAACGACGTCATCTAACGAGATAGTGTTGTTTTAATGCGAGTACGAAACTGCGACAGGTAAAAATGTTGTGAAAGCACTCAAAACGGCATGAACAAGCCAAATACTGCGTCTTGTACCGTTACAAGTGCGAAACTGCTATGTTGTGACATTCTCGGTAAAGCGCATGCAAGTATCGTGAAACCTTAAAGAACGATGTCATTTAGCGAGATACAGCGTTCTGTACTGTAATAAGTTGGTAAGAAACTGTGAGGTCAAGCAAATATCGTAATTGTGAACGATACAGTGTAATTGAGCGTCTTTAGATACAAGTGCGAATGTTAGGTTAGGTTGACATATCAACCGTCGTAAAACCGCATTAAACAATGTCACTTAGTGAGATGTAGTGTTTTTCAACATTACAAGTCGGGAACTACGATATCTAATGTGAAAGCGCATGAAACCGTCGTAATCTTGTAGAAAACATTGTAAAGTTGCGAGTAAACGTTTTCTAACGATAGAAGTGCGAAGGTTAGGTTAGGTTAGGTTAGTTTAAGCTAGGTAGCGTCGTGAAACTACCAAAAACGACGTCATCTAACGAGATAGTGTTGTTTTATTGCGAGTATTAAACTGCGATAGGTAAAATGTTGTGAATGCACACAAAACGGCATGAACAAGCCAAATACTGCGTGTTCTACCGTTACAAGTGCGAAACTGCTATATTGTGATATTCTCGTTAAAGCGCATGCAAGCATCGTGAAACCTTAAAGAACAATGTCATTTAGCGAGATACAGCGTTCTGTGCTGCAATAAGTTGGTGAAAAACTGTGAGGTTATGCAAATATCCTAATTGTGAACGAAACAGTGTAATAGAGCGTTTTTTAATACAAGTGCGAATGTTAGGTTAGGTTAAGATATGAACCGTCGTAAAACCGCATTAATCAATGTCACTTAGTGAGATGCAGTGTTTTTCACCATTACAAGTCGGGAACTGCGATATCTAATGTGAAAGCGCTTGCAAACGTCGTTAGGTTAGGTTAGGTTAGGTTAGGTTAGGTTAGGTTAGGTTACGTTAGGTTAGGTTAGGTTAGGTTTGGTTAGGTTAGGTTAGGTTAGGTTGGGTTGAGTTGGGTTAGGTTAGGTTAGGTTAGGTTGGGTTGGGTTAGGTTAGGTTAGGTTAGGTTAGGTTACGTTAGGTTAGGTTACGTTAGGTTAGGTTAGGTTAGGTTACGTTAGGTTAGGTTAGGTTAGGTAAGAATAATTTGGTTAGGTTAGGTAAGGTTAGGTTAGGTTAGGTTAGGTTGGGTTGGGTGTTGGGTTGGGTTGGGTTGGGTTAGGTTAGGTTAGGTTACGTTAGGTTAGGTTAGGTTAGGTAAAGTAAGGTTATGTTAGGTTAGGTTAGGTTACGTTAGGTTAGGTTAGGTCAGGTAAGGTTAGGTTACGTTAGAATAGGTTAGGTTGGGTTACGTTAGGTTAGGTTAAGTTAGGTTAGGTTAGGTTTAGTTAGGTTAGGTTAGGTTAGCTTAGGTTAGGTTAGGTTGGGATGGGTTGGGTTAGGTTGGGTTAGGTTAGGTTAGGTTAGGTTGGGTTAGGTTAGTTTAGGTTAGGTTAGGTTAGGTTAAGTTGGGTTGGGTTAGGTTAGGTAAGGTTAGGTTAGGTTAGGTTAGGTTAAGGTATGAACCGTCGTAAAACCGCATTAAACAATGTCACTTAGTGAGATGCAGTGTTTTAACCCTTACAAGTCGGGAACTGCGATATCTAATGTGAAAGCGCTTGCAAACGTCGTTAGGTTAGGTTAGGTTAGGTTAGGTTAGGTTTGGTTAGGTTAGGTTAGGTTAGGGTATGTTAGGTAAGGTTTGGTTAGGTTAGGTTAGGTTAGGTTGGGTGAGGTAAGGTTAGGTTAGGTTAAGATATGAACCGCGCTAAAACCGCATTAAACAATGTCACTTAGTGAGATGCTGTGTTTTCCACCATTACAAGTCGGGAACTGCGATATCTAATGTGAAAGCGCATGAAACCGTCGTAATCTTGTAGAAAACATTGTAAAGTAGCGAATAAAACGTTTTCTAACGATAGAAGTGCGAAGGTTCGGTTAGATTGAGCTAGGTAGCGTCGTGAAACCACCAAAAACGATGTCATCTAACGAGATAGTGTTGTTTTATTGCGAGTACGAAACTGCGATAGGTGAAATATTGGGAAAGCACACAAAATGGCATGAACTAGCCAGATACTGCGTCTTGTGCCGTTACAAGTGCGAAACTGCTTTATTGTGATATTCTCGTTAAAGCGCATGCAAGTATCGTGAAACCTTAAAGAACGATGTCATCTAGCGAGATACAGCGTTCTGTACTGTAATAAGTTGGTGAGAAACTGTGAGGTCAAGCAAATATCGTAATTGTGAACGAAACAGTGTAATTGAGCGTATTTAGATACAAGTGCGAATGTTAGGTTAGGTTGAGATATCAACCGTCGTAAAACCGCATTAAACAATGTCACTTAGTGAGATGTAGTGTTTTTCAACATTACAAGTCGGGAACTACGATATCTAATGTGAAAGCGCATGAAACCGTCGTAATCTTGTAGAAAACATTGTAAAGTTGCGAGTAAACGTTTTCTAACGATAGAAGTGCGAAGGTTAGGTTAGGTTAGGTTAGTTTAAGCTAGGTAGCGTCGTGAAACTACCAAAAACGACGTCATCTAACGAGATAGTGTTGTTTTATTGCGAGTATTAAACTGCGATAGGTAAAATGTTGTGAATGCACACAAAACGGCATGAACAAGCCAAATACTGCGTGTTCTACCGTTACAAGTGCGAAACTGCTATATTGTGATATTCTCGTTAAAGCGCATGCAAGCATCGTGAAACCTTAAAGAACAATGTCATTTAGCGAGATACAGCGTTCTGTGCTGCAATAAGTTGGTGAAAAACTGTGAGGTTATGCAAATATCCTAATTGTCAACGAAACAGTGTAATAGAGCGTTTTTTAATACAAGTGCGAATGTTAGGTTAGGTTAAGATATTAACCGTCGTAAAACCGCATTAATCAATGTCACTTAGTGAGATGCAGTGTTTTTCACCATTACAAGTCGGGAAGTGCGATATCTAATGTGAAAGCGCTTGCAAACGTCGTTAGGTTAGGTTAGGTTAGGTTAGGTTAGGTTAGGTTACGTTAGGTTAGGTTAGGTTAGGTTTGGTTAGGTTAGGTTAGGTTAGGTTAGGTTAGGGTATGTTAGGTAAGGTTTGGTTAGGTTAGGTTAGGTTAGGTTGGTTTAGGTAAGGTTAGGTTAGGTTAAGATATGAACCGCGCTAAAACCGCGTTAAACAATGTCACTTAGTGAGATGCTGTGTTTTTCACCATTACAAGTCGGGAACTGCGATATCTAATGTGAAAGCGCATGAAACCGTCGTAATCTTGTAGAAAACATTGTAAAGTAGCGAATAAAACGTTTTCTAACGATAGAAGTGCGAAGGTTCGGTTAGTTTGAGTTATGTTAGTTTAAGCTAGGTAGCGTCGTGAAACCACCAAAAACGACGTCATCTAACGAGATAGTGTTGTTTTAATGCGAGTACGAAACTGCGACAGGTAAAATGTTGTGAAAGCACTCAAAACGGCATGAACAAGCCAAATACTGCGTGTTGTACCGTTACAAGTGCGAAACTGCTATGTTGTGACATTCTCGGTAAAGCGCATGCAAGTATCGTGAAACCTTAAAGAACGATGTCATTTAGCGAGATACAGCGTTCTGTACTGCAATAAGTTGGTGAAAAACTGAGGTTATGCAAATATCGTAATTGTGAACAAAACAGTGTAATAGAGCGTTTTTAGATACAAGTGCGAATGTTAGGTTAGGTTAAGATATGAACCGTCGTAAAACCGCATTAAACAATGTCAATTACTGAGATGCAGTGTTTTTCACCATTAAAAGTGGGGAACTGCGATATTTAATGTGAAAGCGCTTGCAACCGTCGTTAGGTTAGGTTAGGTTAGGTTAGGTTAGGTTAGGTTAGGTTAGGTTTGGTTAGGTTAGGTTAGGTTAGGTTAGGTTAGATTAGGTTAGGTTGGGTTGAGTTGGGTTAGGTTAGGTTAGGTTAGGTTGGGTTGGGTTAGGTTAGGTTAGGTTAGGTTAGGTTACGTTAGGTTAGGTTACGTTAGGTTAGGTTAGGTTAGGTTAGGTTAGGTAAGGATAATTTGGTTAGGTTAGGTAAGGTTAGGTTAGGTTAGGTTAGGTTGGGTTGGGTGTTGGGTTGGGTTGGGTTGGGTTAGGTTGGGTTAGGTTGGGTTAGGTTAGGTTAGGTTACGTTAGGTTAGGTTAGGTTAGGTTAAGTAAGGTTATGTTAGGTTACGTTAGGTTACGTTAGGTTAGGTTAGGTCAGGTAAGGTTAGGTTACGTTAGAATAGGTTAGGTTGGGTTACGTTAGGTTAGGTTAAGTTAGGTTAGGTTAGGTTTAGTTAGGTTAGGTTAGCTTAGGTTAGGTTAGGTTGGGATGGGTTGGGTTAGGTTGGGTTAGGTTAGGTTAGGTTAGGTTGGGTTAGGTTAGTTTAGGTTAGGTTAGGTTAGGTTAGGTTAAGTTGGGTTGGGTTAGGTTAGGTAAGGTTAGGTTAGGTTAGGTTAAGGTATGAACCGTCGTAAAACCGCAATAAACAATGTCACTTAGTGAGATGCAGGTTTTAACCCTTACAAGTCGGGAACTGCGATATCTAATGTGAAAGCGCTTGCAAACGTCGTTAGGTTAGGTTAGGTTAGGTTAGGTTAGGTTTGGTTAGGTTAGGTTAGGTTAGGGTATGTTAGGTAAGGTTTGGTTAGGTTAGGTTAGGTTAGGTTGGGTGAGGTAAGGTTAGGTTAGGTTAAGATATGAACCGCGCTAAAACCGCGTTAAACAATGTCACTTAGTGAGATGCTGTGTTTTTCACCATTACAAGTCGGGAACTGCGATATCTAATGTGAAAGCGCATGAAACCGTCGTAATCTTGTAGAAAACATTGTAAAGTAGCGAATAAAACGTTTTCTAACGATAGAAGTGCGAAGGTTCGGTTAGTTTGTTATGTTAGTTTAAGCTAGGTAGCGTCGTGAAACCACCAAAAACGACGTCATCTAACGAGATAGTGTTGTTTTAATGCGAGTACGAAACTGCGACAGGTAAAAATGTTGTGAAAGCACTCAAAACGGCATGAACAAGCCAAATACTGCGTCTTGTACCGTTACAAGTGCGAAACTGCTATGTTGTGACATTCTCGGTAAAGCGCATGCAAGTATCGTGAAACCTTAAAGAACGATGTCATTTAGCGAGATACAGCGTTCTGTACTGTAATAAGTTGGTAAGAAACTGTGAGGTCAAGCAAATATCGTAATTGTGAACGATACAGTGTAATTGAGCGTCTTTAGATACAAGTGCGAATGTTAGGTTAGGTTGACATATCAACCGTCGTAAAACCGCATTAAACAATGTCACTTAGTGAGATGTAGTGTTTTTCAACATTACAAGTCGGGAACTACGATATCTAATGTGAAAGCGCATGAAACCGTCGTAATCTTGTAGAAAACATTGTAAAGTTGCGAGTAAACGTTTTCTAACGATAGAAGTGCGAAGGTTAGGTTAGGTTAGGTTAGTTTAAGCTAGGTAGCGTCGTGAAACTACCAAAAACGACGTCATCTAACGAGATAGTGTTGTTTTATTGCGAGTATTAAACTGCGATAGGTAAAATGTTGTGAATGCACACAAAACGGCATGAACAAGCCAAATACTGCGTGTTCTACCGTTACAAGTGCGAAACTGCTATATTGTGATATTCTCGTTAAAGCGCATGCAAGCATCGTGAAACCTTAAAGAACAATGTCATTTAGCGAGATACAGCGTTCTGTGCTGCAATAAGTTGGTGAAAAACTGTGAGGTTATGCAAATATCCTAATTGTGAACGAAACAGTGTAATAGAGCGTTTTTTAATACAAGTGCGAATGTTAGGTTAGGTTAAGATATGAACCGTCGTAAAACCGCATTAATCAATGTCACTTAGTGAGATGCAGTGTTTTTCACCATTACAAGTCGGGAACTGCGATATCTAATGTGAAAGCGCTTGCAAACGTCGTTAGGTTAGGTTAGGTTAGGTTAGGTTAGGTTAGGTTAGGTTACGTTAGGTTAGGTTAGGTTAGGTTTGGTTAGGTTAGGTTAGGTTAGGTTGGGTTGAGTTGGGTTAGGTTAGGTTAGGTTAGGTTGGGTTGGGTTAGGTTAGGTTAGGTTAGGTTAGGTTACGTTAGGTTAGGTTACGTTAGGTTAGGTTAGGTTAGGTTACGTTAGGTTAGGTTAGGTTAGGTAAGAATAATTTGGTTAGGTTAGGTAAGGTTAGGTTAGGTTAGGTTAGGTTGGGTTGGGTGTTGGGTTGGGTTGGGTTGGGTTAGGTTAGGTTAGGTTACGTTAGGTTAGGTTAGGTTAGGTAAAGTAAGGTTATGTTAGGTTAGGTTAGGTTACGTTAGGTTAGGTTAGGTCAGGTAAGGTTAGGTTACGTTAGAATAGGTTAGGTTGGGTTACGTTAGGTTAGGTTAAGTTAGGTTAGGTTAGGTTTAGTTAGGTTAGGTTAGGTTAGCTTAGGTTAGGTTAGGTTGGGATGGGTTGGGTTAGGTTGGGTTAGGTTAGGTTAGGTTAGGTTGGGTTAGGTTAGTTTAGGTTAGGTTAGGTTAGGTTAAGTTGGGTTGGGTTAGGTTAGGTAAGGTTAGGTTAGGTTAGGTTAGGTTAAGGTATGAACCGTCGTAAAACCGCATTAAACAATGTCACTTAGTGAGATGCAGTGTTTTAACCCTTACAAGTCGGGAACTGCGATATCTAATGTGAAAGCGCTTGCAAACGTCGTTAGGTTAGGTTAGGTTAGGTTAGGTTAGGTTTGGTTAGGTTAGGTTAGGTTAGGGTATGTTAGGTAAGGTTTGGTTAGGTTAGGTTAGGTTAGGTTGGGTGAGGTAAGGTTAGGTTAGGTTAAGATATGAACCGCGCTAAAACCGCATTAAACAATGTCACTTAGTGAGATGCTGTGTTTTCCACCATTACAAGTCGGGAACTGCGATATCTAATGTGAAAGCGCATGAAACCGTCGTAATCTTGTAGAAAACATTGTAAAGTAGCGAATAAAACGTTTTCTAACGATAGAAGTGCGAAGGTTCGGTTAGATTGAGCTAGGTAGCGTCGTGAAACCACCAAAAACGATGTCATCTAACGAGATAGTGTTGTTTTATTGCGAGTACGAAACTGCGATAGGTGAAATATTGGGAAAGCACACAAAATGGCATGAACTAGCCAGATACTGCGTCTTGTGCCGTTACAAGTGCGAAACTGCTTTATTGTGATATTCTCGTTAAAGCGCATGCAAGTATCGTGAAACCTTAAAGAACGATGTCATCTAGCGAGATACAGCGTTCTGTACTGTAATAAGTTGGTGAGAAACTGTGAGGTCAAGCAAATATCGTAATTGTGAACGAAACAGTGTAATTGAGCGTATTTAGATACAAGTGCGAATGTTAGGTTAGGTTGAGATATCAACCGTCGTAAAACCGCATTAAACAATGTCACTTAGTGAGATGTAGTGTTTTTCAACATTACAAGTCGGGAACTACGATATCTAATGTGAAAGCGCATGAAACCGTCGTAATCTTGTAGAAAACATTGTAAAGTTGCGAGTAAACGTTTTCTAACGATAGAAGTGCGAAGGTTAGGTTAGGTTAGGTTAGTTTAAGCTAGGTAGCGTCGTGAAACTACCAAAAACGACGTCATCTAACGAGATAGTGTTGTTTTATTGCGAGTATTAAACTGCGATAGGTAAAATGTTGTGAATGCACACAAAACGGCATGAACAAGCCAAATACTGCGTGTTCTACCGTTACAAGTGCGAAACTGCTATATTGTGATATTCTCGTTAAAGCGCATGCAAGCATCGTGAAACCTTAAAGAACAATGTCATTTAGCGAGATACAGCGTTCTGTGCTGCAATAAGTTGGTGAAAAACTGTGAGGTTATGCAAATATCCTAATTGTCAACGAAACAGTGTAATAGAGCGTTTTTTAATACAAGTGCGAATGTTAGGTTAGGTTAAGATATTAACCGTCGTAAAACCGCATTAATCAATGTCACTTAGTGAGATGCAGTGTTTTTCACCATTACAAGTCGGGAAGTGCGATATCTAATGTGAAAGCGCTTGCAAACGTCGTTAGGTTAGGTTAGGTTAGGTTAGGTTAGGTTAGGTTACGTTAGGTTAGGTTAGGTTAGGTTTGGTTAGGTTAGGTTAGGTTAGGTTAGGTTAGGGTATGTTAGGTAAGGTTTGGTTAGGTTAGGTTAGGTTAGGTTGGTTTAGGTAAGGTTAGGTTAGGTTAAGATATGAACCGCGCTAAAACCGCGTTAAACAATGTCACTTAGTGAGATGCTGTGTTTTTCACCATTACAAGTCGGGAACTGCGATATCTAATGTGAAAGCGCATGAAACCGTCGTAATCTTGTAGAAAACATTGTAAAGTAGCGAATAAAACGTTTTCTAACGATAGAAGTGCGAAGGTTCGGTTAGTTTGAGTTATGTTAGTTTAAGCTAGGTAGCGTCGTGAAACCACCAAAAACGACGTCATCTAACGAGATAGTGTTGTTTTAATGCGAGTACGAAACTGCGACAGGTAAAATGTTGTGAAAGCACTCAAAACGGCATGAACAAGCCAAATACTGCGTGTTGTACCGTTACAAGTGCGAAACTGCTATGTTGTGACATTCTCGGTAAAGCGCATGCAAGTATCGTGAAACCTTAAAGAACGATGTCATTTAGCGAGATACAGCGTTCTGTACTGCAATAAGTTGGTGAAAAACTGAGGTTATGCAAATATCGTAATTGTGAACAAAACAGTGTAATAGAGCGTTTTTAGATACAAGTGCGAATGTTAGGTTAGGTTAAGATATGAACCGTCGTAAAACCGCATTAAACAATGTCAATTACTGAGATGCAGTGTTTTTCACCATTAAAAGTGGGGAACTGCGATATTTAATGTGAAAGCGCTTGCAACCGTCGTTAGGTTAGGTTAGGTTAGGTTAGGTTAGGTTAGGTTAGGTTAGGTTTGGTTAGGTTAGGTTAGGTTAGGTTAGGTTAGATTAGGTTAGGTTGGGTTGAGTTGGGTTAGGTTAGGTTAGGTTAGGTTGGGTTGGGTTAGGTTAGGTTAGGTTAGGTTAGGTTACGTTAGGTTAGGTTACGTTAGGTTAGGTTAGGTTAGGTTAGGTTAGGTAAGGATAATTTGGTTAGGTTAGGTAAGGTTAGGTTAGGTTAGGTTAGGTTGGGTTGGGTGTTGGGTTGGGTTGGGTTGGGTTAGGTTGGGTTAGGTTGGGTTAGGTTAGGTTAGGTTACGTTAGGTTAGGTTAGGTTAGGTTAAGTAAGGTTATGTTAGGTTACGTTAGGTTACGTTAGGTTAGGTTAGGTCAGGTAAGGTTAGGTTACGTTAGAATAGGTTAGGTTGGGTTACGTTAGGTTAGGTTAAGTTAGGTTAGGTTAGGTTTAGTTAGGTTAGGTTAGCTTAGGTTAGGTTAGGTTGGGATGGGTTGGGTTAGGTTGGGTTAGGTTAGGTTAGGTTAGGTTGGGTTAGGTTAGTTTAGGTTAGGTTAGGTTAGGTTAGGTTAAGTTGGGTTGGGTTAGGTTAGGTAAGGTTAGGTTAGGTTAGGTTAAGGTATGAACCGTCGTAAAACCGCAATAAACAATGTCACTTAGTGAGATGCAGGTTTTAACCCTTACAAGTCGGGAACTGCGATATCTAATGTGAAAGCGCTTGCAAACGTCGTTAGGTTAGGTTAGGTTAGGTTAGGTTAGGTTTGGTTAGGTTAGGTTAGGTTAGGGTATGTTAGGTAAGGTTTGGTTAGGTTAGGTTAGGTTAGGTTGGGTGAGGTAAGGTTAGGTTAGGTTAAGATATGAACCGCGCTAAAACCGCATTAAACAATGTCACTTAGTGAGATGCTGTGTTTTCCACCATTACAAGTCGGGAACTGCGATATCTAATGTGAAAGCGCATGAAACCGTCGTAATCTTGTAGAAAACATTGTAAAGTAGCGAATAAAACGTTTTCTAACGATAGAAGTGCGAAGGTTCGGTTAGATTGAGCTAGGTAGCGTCGTGAAACCACCAAAAACGATGTCATCTAACGAGATAGTGTTGTTTTATTGCGAGTACGAAACTGCGATAGGTGAAATATTGGGAAAGCACACAAAATGGCATGAACTAGCCAGATACTGCGTCTTGTGCCGTTACAAGTGCGAAACTGCTTTATTGTGATATTCTCGTTAAAGCGCATGCAAGTATCGTGAAACCTTAAAGAACGATGTCATCTAGCGAGATACAGCGTTCTGTACTGTAATAAGTTGGTGAGAAACTGTGAGGTCAAGCAAATATCGTAATTGTGAACGAAACAGTGTAATTGAGCGTATTTAGATACAAGTGCGAATGTTAGGTTAGGTTGAGATATCAACCGTCGTAAAACCGCATTAAACAATGTCACTTAGTGAGATGTAGTGTTTTTCAACATTACAAGTCGGGAACTACAATATCTAATGTGAAAGCGCATGAAACCGTCGTAATCTTGTAGAAAACATTGTAAAATTGCGAGTAAAACGTTTTCTAACGTTAGAAGTGCGAAGGTTAGGTTAGGTTAGGTTAGTTTAAGCTAGGTAGCGTCGTGAAACTACCAAAAACGACGTCATCTAACGAGATAGTGTTGTTTTATTGCGAGTATTAAACTGCGATAGGTGAAATGTTGTGAAAGCACACAAAACGGCATGAACAAGCCAAATACTGCGTGTTCTACCGTTACAAGTGCGAAACTGCTATATTGTGATATTCTCGTTAAAGCGCATGCAAGCATCGTGAAACCTCAAAGAACAATGTCATTTAGCGAGATACAGCGTTCTGTGCTGCAATAAGTTGGTGAAAAACTGTGAGGTTATGCAAATATCCTAATTGTGAACGAAACAGTGTAATAGAGCGTTTTTTAATACAAGTGCGAATGTTAGGTTAGGTTAAGATATGAACCGTCGTAAAACCGCATTAATCAATGTCACTTAGTGAGATGCAGTGTTTTTCACCATTACAAGTCGGGAACTGCGATATCTAATGTGAAAGCGCTTGCAAACGTCGTTAGGTTAGGTTAGGTTAGGTTAGGTTAGGTTAGGTTACGTTAGGTTAGGTTAGGTTAGGTTTGGTTAGGTTAGGTTAGGTTAGGTTAGGTTAGGGTATGTTAGGTAAGGTTTGGTTAGGTTAGGTTAGGTTAGGTTGGTTTAGGTAAGGTTAGGTTAGGTTAAGATATGAACCGCGCTAAAACCGCGTTAAACAATGTCACTTAGTGAGATGCTGTGTTTTTCACCATTACAAGTCGGGAACTGCGATATCTAATGTGAAAGCGCATGAAACCGTCGTAATCTTGTAGGAAACATTGTAAAGTAGCGAATAAAACGTTTTCTAACGATAGAAGTGCGAAGGTTCGGTTAGTTTGAGTTATGTTAGTTTAAGCTAGGTAGCGTCGTGAAACCACCAAAAACGACGTCATCTAACGAGATAGTGTTGTTTTAATGCGAGTACGAAACTGCGACAGGTAAAATGTTGTGAAAGCACTCAAAACGGCATGAACAAGCCAAATACTGCGTGTTGTACCGTTACAAGTGCGAAACTGCTATGTTGTGACATTTTCGGTAAAGCGCATGCAAGTATCGTGAAACCTTAAAGAACGATGTCATTTAGCGAGATACAGCGTTCTGTACTGCAATAAGTTGGTGAAAAACTGTGAGGTTATGCAAATATCGTAATTGTGAACAAAACAGTGTAATAGAGCGTTTTTAGATACAAGTGCGAATGTTAGGTTAGGTTAAGATATGAACCGTCGTGAAACCGCATTAAACAATGTCAATTACTGAGATGCAGTGTTTTTCACCATTAAAAGTGGGGAACTGCGATATTTAATGTGAAAGCGCTTGCAACCGTCGTTAGGTTAGGTTAGGTTAGGTTAGGTTAGGTTAGGTTTGGTTAGGTTAGGTTAGGTTAGGTTAGGTTAGATTAGGTTAGGTTGGGTTGAGTTGGGTTAGGTTAGGTTAGGTTAGGTTAGGTTGGGTTGGGTTAGGTTAGGTTAGGTTAGGTTAGGTTACGTTAGGTTAGGTTACGTTAGGTTAGGTTAGGTTAGGTTACGTTAGGTTAGGTTAGGTTAGGTAAGGATAATTTGGTTAGGTTAGGTAAGGTTAGGTTAGGTTAGGTTAGGTTGGGTTGGGTGTTGGGTTGGGTTGGGTTGGGTTAGGTTGGGTTAGGTTAGGTTAGGTTACGTTAGGTTAGGTTAGGTTAGGTTACGTTAGGTTATGTTAGGTTAGGTTAGGTTACGTTAGGTTAGGTTAGGTCAGGTAAGGTTAGGTAACGTAGAATAGGTTAGGTTAGGTTACGTTAGGTTAGGTTAAGTTAGGTTAGGTTAGGTTTGGTTAGGTTAGGTTAGGTTAGCTTAGGTTAGGTTAGGTTGGGATGGGTTGGGTTAGGTTGGGTTAGGTTAGGTTAGGTTAGGTTAGGTTGGGTTAGGTTAGTTTAGGTTAGGTTAGGTTAGGTTAGGTTAAGTTGGGTTGGGTTAGGTTAGGTTAGGTTAGGTAAGGTTAGGTTAGGTTAGGTTAGGTTAAGGTATGAACCGTCGTAAAACCGCATTAAACAATGTCACTTAGTGAGATGCAGTGTTTTAACCCTTACAAGTCGGGAACTGCGATATCTAATGTGAAAGCGCTTGCAAACGTCGTTAGGTTAGGTTAGGTTAGGTTAGGTTAGGTTAGGTTAGGTTTGGTTAGGTTAGGTTAGGTTAGGTTAGGGTATGTTAGGTAAGGTTTGGTTAGGTTAGGTTAGGTTAGGTTGGGTGAGGTAAGGTTAGGTTAGGTTAAGATATGAACCGCGCTAAAACCGCATTAAACAATGTCACTTAGTGAGATGCTGTGTTTTCCACCATTACAAGTCGGGAACTGCGATATCTAATGTGAAAGCGCATGAAACCGTCGTAATCTTGTAGAAAACATTGTAAAGTAGCGAATAAAACGTTTTCTAACAATAGAAGTGCGAAGGTTCGGTTAGATTGAGCTAGGTAGCGTCGTGAAACCACCAAAAACGATGTCATCTAACGCGATAGTGTTGTTTTATTGCGAGTACGAAACTGCGATAGGTGAAATATTGGGAAAGCACACAAAATGGCATGAACTAGCCAGATACTTCGTCTTGTGCCGTTACAAGTGCGAAACTGCTTTATTGTGATATTCTCGTTAAAGCGCATGCAAGTATCGTGAAACCTTAAAGAACGATGTCATCTAGCGAGATACAGCGTTCTGTACTGTAATAAGTTGGTGAGAAACTGTGAGGTCAAGCAAATATCGTAATTGTGAACGAAACAGTGTAATTGAGCGTATTTAGATACAAGTGCGAATGTTAGGTTAGGTTGAGATATCAACCGTCGTAAAACCGCATTAAACAATGTCACTTAGTGAGATGTAGTGTTTTTCAACATTACAAGTCGGGAACTACGATATCTAATGTGAAAGCGCATGAAACCGTCGTAATCTTGTAGAAAACATTGTAAAATTGCGAGTAAAACGTTTTCTAACGTTAGAAGTGCGAAGGTTAGGTTAGGTTAGGTTAGTTTAAGCTAGGTAGCGTCGTGAAACTACCAAAAACGACGTCATCTAACGAGATAGTGTTGTTTTATTGCGAGTATTAAACTGCGATAGGTGAAATGTGAATGCACACAAAACGGCATGAACAAGCCAAATACTGCGTGTTCTACCGTTACAAGTGCGAAACTGCTATATTGTGATATTCTCGTTAAAGCGCATGCAAGCATCGTGAAACCTTAAAGAACAATGTCATTTAGCGAGATACAGCGTTCTGTACTGCAATAAGTTGGTGAAAAACTGAGGTTATGCAAATATCGTAATTGTGAACGAAACAGTGTAATAGAGCGTTTTTCAATACAAGTACGAATGTTAGGTTAGGTTAAGATATGAACCGTCGTAAAACCGCATTAAACAATGTCACTTAGTGAGATGCAGTGTTTTTCACCATTACAAGTTGGGAACTGCGATATCTAATGTGAAAGCGCTTGCAAACGTCGTTAGGTTAGGTTAGGTTAGGTTAGGTTAGGTTACGTTAGGTTAGGTTTGGTTAGGTTAGGTTAGGTTAGGTTAGGTTAGGTTATGTTAGGTTAGGTGTGGTTAGGTTAGGTTAGGTTACGTTAGGTTAAGGTATGAACCGTCGTAAAACCGCAATAAACAATGTCACTTAGTGAGATGCAGTGTTTTTCACCTTTACAAGTTGGGAACTGCGATATCTAATGTGAAAGCGCTTGAAACCGTCGTAATGTTGTAGAAAGCAATGTAAAGTAGCGAGTAAAACGTTTTCTAACGATAGAAGTGCGAAGGTTATGTTAGGTTGAGTTATGTTAGTTTAAGCCATGTAGCGTCGTGAAACCACCAAAAACGACGTCATCTAACGAGATAGTGTTGTTTTATTGCGAGTACAAAACTGCGATAGGTAAAATGTTGTGAAAGCACACAAAACGGCATGAACAAGCCAAATACTGCGTGTTGTACCGTTACAAGTGCGAAACTGCTATGTTGTGACACTCTCGGTAAAGCGCATGCAAGTATCGTGAAACCTTAAAGAACGATGTCATTTAGCGAGATACAGCGTTCTGTACTGTAATAAGTTGGCGAGAAATTGTGAGGTCAAGCAAATATCGTAATTGTGAACGAAACAGTGTAATTGAGCGTCTTTAGATACAAGTGCGAATGTTAGGTTAGGTTGACATATCAACCGTCGTAAAACCGCATTAAACAATGTCACTTAGTGAGATGTAGTGTTTTTCAACATTACAAGTCGGGAACTACGATATCTAATGTGAAAGCGCATGAAACCGTCGTAATCTTGTAGAAAACATTGTAAAGTGGCGAGTAAAACGTTTTCTAACGATAGAAGTGCGACGGTTAGGTTAGGTTAGGTTAGTTTAAGCTAGGTAGCGTCGTGAAACTACCAAAAACGACGTCATCTAACGAGATAGTGTTGTTTTATAGCGAGTATTAAACTGCGATAGGTGAAATGTTGTGAAAGCACACAAAACGGCATGAACAAGCCAAATACTGCGTGTTCTACCGTTACAAGTGCGAAACTGCTATATTGTGATATTCTCGTTAAAGCGCATGCAAGCATCGTGAAACCTTAAAGAACAATGTCATTTAGCGAGATACAGCGTTCTGTACTGCAATAAGTTGGTGAAAAACTGTGAGGTTATGCAAATATCCTAATTGTGAACGAAACAGTGTAATAGAGCGTTTTTTATTACAAGTGCGAATGTTAGGTTAGGTTAAGATATGAACCGTCGTAAAACCGCATTAATCAATGTCACTTAGAGAGATGCAGTGTTTTTCACCATTACAAGTCGGGAACTGCGATATCTAATGTGAAAGCGCTCGCAAACGTCGTTAGGTTAGGTTAGGTTAGGTTAGGTTAGGTTAGGTTAGGTTACGTTAGGTTAGGTTAGGTTAGGTTTGGTTAGGTTAGGTTAGGTTAGGTTAGGTTAGGGTATGTTAGGTAAGGTTTGGTTAGGTTAGGTTAGGTTAGGTTAGGTTAGGTTAGTTTGGTTTAGGTAAGGTTAGGTTAGGTTAAGATATGAACCGCGCTAAAACCGCGTTAAACAATGTCACTTAGTGAGATGCTGTGTTTTTCACCATTACAAGTCGGGAACTGCGATATCTAATGTGAAAGCGCATGAAACCGTCGTAATCTTGTAGAAAACATTGTAAAGTAGCGAATAAAACGTTTTCTAACGATAGAAGTGCGAAGGTTCGGTTAGTTTGAGTTATGTTAGTTTAAGCTAGGTAGCGTCGTGAAACCACCAAAAACGACGTCATCTAACGAGATAGTGTTGTTTTAATGCGAGTACGAAACTGCGACAGGTAAAATGTTGTGAAAGCACTCAAAACGGCATGAACAAGCCAAATACTGCGTCTTTTACCGTTACAAGTGCGAAACTGCTATGTTGTGACATTCTCGGTAAAGCGCATGCAAGTATCGTGAAACCTTAAAGAACGACGTCATTTAGCGAGATACAGCGTTCTGTACTGTAATAAGTTGGTGAGAAACTGTGAGGTCAAGCAAATATCGTAATTGTGAACGATACAGTGTAATTGAGCGTCTTTAGATACAAGTGCGAATGTTAGGTTAGGTTGACATATCAACCGTCGTAAAACCGCATTAAACAATGTCACTTAGTGAGATGTAGTGTTTTTCAACATTACAAGTCGGGAACTACGATATCTAAAGTGAAAGCGCATGAAACCGTCGTAATCTTGTAGAAAACATTGTAAAGTTGCGAGTAAACGTTTTCTAACGATAGAAGTGCGAAGGTTAGGTTAGGTTAGGTTAGTTTAAGCTAGGTAGCGTCGTGAAACTACCAAAAACGACGTCATCTAACGAGATAGTGTTGTTTTATTGCGAGTATTAAACTGGGATAGGTAAAATGTTGTGAATGCACACAAAACGGCATGAACAAGCCAAATACTGCGTGTTCTACCGTTACAAGTGCGAAACTGCTATATTGTGATATTCTCGTTAAAGCGCATGCAAGCATCGTGAAACCTTAAAGAACGATGTCATTTAGCGAGATACAGCGTTCTGTACTGCAATAAGTTGGTGAAAAACTGTGAGGTTATGCAAATATCGTAATTGTGAACGAAACAGTGTAATTGAGCGTCTTTAGATACAAGTGCGAATGTTAGGTTAGGTTGACATATCAACCGTCGTAAAACCGCAATAAACAATGTCACTTAGTGAGATGTAGTGTTTTTTCAACATTACAAGTCGGGAACTACGATATCTAATGTGAAAGCGCATGAAACCGTCGTAATCTTGTAGAAAACATTGTAAAGTGGCGAGTAAAACGTTTTCTAACGATAGAAGTGCGACGGTTAGGTTAGGTTAGGTTAGTTTAAGCTAGGTAGCGTCGTGAAACTTCAAAAACGACGTCATCTAACGAGATAGTGTTGTTTTATAGCGAGTATTAAACTGCGATAGGTGAAATGTTGTGAAAGCACACAAAACGGCATGAACAAGCCAAATACTGCGTGTTCTACCGTTACAAGTGCGAACTGCTATATTGTGATATTCTCGTTAAAGCGCATGCAAGCATCGTGAAACCTTAAAGAACAATGTCATTTAGCGAGATACAGCGTTCTGTGCTGCAATAAGTTGGTGAAAAACTGTGAGGTTATGCAAATATCCTAATTGTGAACGAAACAGTGTAATAGAGCGTTTTTTATTACAAGTGCGAATGTTAGGTTAGGTTAAGATATGAACCGTCGTAAAACCGCATTAATCAATGTCACTTAGAGAGATGCAGGTGTTTTTCACCATCACAAGTCGGGAACTGCGATATCTAATGTGAAAGCGCTCGCAAACGTCGTTAGGTTAGGTTAGGTTAGGTTAGGTTAGGTTACGTTAGGTTAGGTTAGGTTAGGTTTGGTTAGGTTAGGTTAGGTTAGGTTAGGTTAGGGTATGTTAGGTAAGGTTTGGTTAGGTTAGGTTAGGTTAGTTTGGTTTAGGTAAGGTTAGGTAGGTTAAGATATGAACCGCGCTAAAACCGCGTTAAACAATGTCACTTAGTGAGATGCTGTGTTTTCACCATTACAAGTCGGGAACTGCGATATCTAATGTGAAAGCGCATGAAACCGTCGTAATCTTGTAGAAAACATTGTAAAGTAGCGAATAAAACGTTTTCTAACGATAGAAGTGCGAAGGTTCGGTTAGTTTGAGTTATGTTAGTTTAAGCTAGGTAGCGTCGTGAAACCACCAAAAACGACGTCATCTAACGAGATAGTGTTGTTTTAATGCGAGTACGAAACTGCGACAGGGTAAAATGTTGTGAAAGCACTCAAAACGGCATGAACAAGCCAAATACTGCGTCTTGTACCGTTACAAGTGCGAAACTGCTATGTTGTGACATTCTCGGTAAAGCGCATGCAAGTATCGTGAAACCTTAAAGAACGATGTCATTTAGCGAGATACAGCGTTCTGTACTGCAATAAGTTGGTGAAAAACTGTGAGGTTATGCAAATATCGTAATTGTGAACAAAACAGTGTAATAGAGCGTTTTTAGATACAAGTGCGAATGTTAGGTTAGGTTAAGATATGAACCGTCGTAAAACCGCATTAAACAATGTCAATTACTGAGATGCAGTGTTTTCACCATTAAAAGTGGGAACTGCGATATTTAATGTGAAAGCGCTTGCAACCGTCGTTAGGTTAGGTTAGGTTAGGTTAGGTTAGGTTAGGTTAGGTTAGGTTAGGTTAGGTTAGATTAGGTTAGGTTGGGTTGAGTTGGGTTAGGTTAGGTTAGGTTAGGTTGGGTTGGGTTGGTTAGGTTAGGTTAGGTTAGGTTACGTTAGGTTAGGTTACGTTAGTTAGGTTAGGTTAGGTTACGTTAGGTTAGGTTAGGTTAGGTAAGGATAATTTGGTTAGGTAGGTAAGGTTAGGTTAGGTTAGGTTAGGTTGGGTTGGGTGTTGGGTTGGGTTGGGTTGGGTTAGGTTGGGTTAGGTTAGGTTAGGTTACGTTAGGTTAGGTTAGGTTAGGTTATGTTAGGTTAGGTTAGGTTACGTTAGGTTAGGTTAGGTCAGGTAAGGTTAGGTTACGTTAGAATAGGTTAGGTTAGGTTACGTTAGGTTAGGTTAAGTTAGGTTAGGTTAGGTTTGGTTAGGTTAGGTTAGGTTAGCTTAGGTTAGGTTAGGTTGGGATGGGTTGGGTTAGGTTGGGTTAGGTTAGGTTAGGTTAGGTTAGGTTGGGTTAGGTTAGTTTAGGTTAGGTTAGGTTAGGTTAGGTTAAGTTGGGTTGGGTTAGGTTAGGTTAGGTTAGGTAAGGTTAGGTTAGGTTAGGTTAGGTTAAGGTATGAACCGTCGTAAAACCGCATTAAACAATGTCACTTAGTGAGATGCAGTGTTTTAACCCTTACAAGTCGGGAACTGCGATATCTAATGTGAAAGCGCTTGCAAACGTCGTTAGGTTAGGTTAGGTTAGGTTAGGTTAGGTTAGGTTTGGTTAGGTTAGGTTAGGTTAGGTTAGGGTATGTTAGGTAAGGTTTGGTTAGGTTAGGTTAGGTTAGGTTGGGTGAGGTAAGGTTAGGTTAGGTTAAGATATGAACCGCGCTAAAACCGCATTAAACAATGTCACTTAGTGAGATGCTGTGTTTTCCACCATTACAAGTCGGGAACTGCGATATCTAATGTGAAAGCGCATGAAACCGTCGTAATCTTGTAGAAAACATTGTAAAGTAGCGAATAAAACGTTTTCTAACGATAGAAGTGCGAAGGTTCGGTTAGATTGAGCTAGGTAGCGTCGTGAAACCACCAAAAACGATGTCATCTAACGAGATAGTGTTGTTTTATTGCGAGTACGAAACTGCGATAGGTGAAATATTGGGAAAGCACACAAAATGGCATGAACTAGCCAGATACTGCGTCTTGTGCCGTTACAAGTGCGAAACTGCTTTATTGTGATATTCTCGTTAAAGCGCACGCAAGTATCGTGAAACCTTAAAGAACGATGTCATCTAGCGAGATACAGCGTTCTGTACTGTAATAAGTTGGTGAGAAACTGTGAGGTCAAGCAAATATCGTAATTGTGAACGAAACAGTGTAATTGAGCGTATTTAGATACAAGTGCGAATGTTAGGTTAGGTTGAGATATCAACCGTCGTAAAACCGCATTAAACAATGTCACTTAGTGAGATGTAGTGTTTTTCAACATTACAAGTCGGGAACTACGATATCTAATGTGAAAGCGCATGAAACCGTCGTAATCTTGTAGAAAACATTGTAAAATTGCGAGTAAAACGTTTTCTAACGTTAGAAGTGCGAAGGTTAGGTTAGGTTAGGTTAGTTTAAGCTAGGTAGCGTCGTGAAACTACCAAAAACGACGTCATCTAACGAGATAGTGTTGTTTTATTGCGAGTATTAAACTGCGATAGGTGAAATGTGAATGCACACAAAACGGCATGAACAAGCCAAATACTGCGTGTTCTACCGTTACAAGTGCGAAACTGCTATATTGTGATATTCTCGTTAAAGCGCATGCAAGCATCGTGAAACCTTAAAGAACAATGTCATTTAGCGAGATACAGCGTTCTGTACTGCAATAAGTTGGTGAAAAACTGTGAGGTTATGCAAATATCGTAATTGTGAACGAAACAGTGTAATAGAGCGTTTTTCAATACAAGTACGAATGTTAGGTTAGGTTAAGATAATGTTAGGTTAGGTTAAGATATGAACCGTCGTAAAACCGCATTAAACAATGTCACTTAGTGAGATGCAGTGTTTTTCACCATTACAAGTTGGGAACTGCGATATCTAATGTGAAAGCGCTTGCAAACGTCGTTAGGTTAGGTTAGGTTAGGTTAGGTTAGGTTACGTTAGGTTAGGTTTGGTTAGGTTAGGTTAGGTTAGGTTATGTTAGGTTAGGTTGGGTTAGGTTAGGTTAGGTTACGTTAGGTTAAGGTATGAACCGTCGTAAAACCGCAATAAACAATGTCACTTAGTGAGATGCAGTGTTTTTCACCTTTACAAGTTGGGAACTGCGATATCTATTGTGAAAGCGCTTGAAACCGTCGTAATGTTGTAGAAAGCAATGTAAAGTAGCGAGTAAAACGTTTTCTAACGATAGAAGTGCGAAGGTTATGTTAGGTTGAGTTATGTTAGTTTAAGCCATGTAGCGTCGTGAAACCACCAAAAACGACGTCATCTAACGAGATAGTGTTGTTTTATTGCGAGTACAAAACTGCGATAGGTAAAATGTTGTGAAAGCACACAAAACGGCATGAACAAGCCAAATACTGCGTGTTGTACCGTTACAAGTGCGAAACTGCTATGTTGTGACATTCTCGGTAAAGCGCATGCAAGTATCGTGAAACCTTAAAGAACGATGTCATTTAGCGAGATACAGCGTTCTGTACTGTAATAAGTTGGCGAGAAACTGTGAGGTCAAGCAAATATCGTAATTGTGAACGAAACAGTGTAATTGAGCGTCTTTAGATACAAGTGCGAATGTTAGGTTAGGTTGACATATCAACCGTCGTAAAACCGCATTAAACAATGTCACTTAGTGAGATGTAGTGTTTTTCAACATTACAAGTCGGGAACTACGATATCTAATGTGAAAGCGCATGAAACCGTCGTAATCTTGTAGAATACATTGTAAAGTGGCGAGTAAAACGTTTTCTAACGATAGAAGTGCGACGGTTAGGTTAGGTTAGGTTAGTTTAAGCTAGGTAGCGTCGTGAAACTACCAAAAACGACGTCATCTAACGAGATAGTGTTGTTTTATTGCGAGTATTAAACTGCGATAGGTAAAATGTTGTGAATGCACACAAAACGGCATGAACAAGCCAAATACTGCGTGTTCTACCGTTACAAGTGCGAAACTGCTATATTGTGATATCCTCGTTAAAGCGCATGCAAGCATCGTGAAACCTTAAAGAACGATGTCATTTAGCGAGATACAGCGTTCTGTACTGCAATAAGTTGGTGAAAAACTGTGAGGTTATGCAAATATCGTAATTGTGAACGAAACAGTGTAATTGAGCGTCTTTAGATACAAGTGCGAATGTTAGGTTAGGTTGACATATCAACCGTCGTAAAACCGCATTAAACAATGTCACTTAGTGAGATGTAGTGTTTTTCAACATTACAAGTCGGGAACTACGATATCTAATGTGAAAGCGCATGAAACCGTCGTAATCTTGTAGAAAACATTGTAAAGTGGTGAGTAAAACGTTTTCTAACGATAGAAGTGCGAAGGTTAGGTTAGGTTAGGTTAGTTTAAGCTAGGTAGCGTCGTGAAACCACCAAAAACGACGTCATCTAACGAGATAGTGTTGTTTTAATGCGAGTACGAAACTGCGACAGGTAAAATGTTGTGAAAGCACTCAAAACGGCATGAACAAGCCAAATACTGCGTGTTGTACCGTTACAAGTGCGAAACTGCTATGTTGTGACATTCTCGGTAAAGCGCATGCAAGTATCGTGAAACCTTAAAGAACGATGTCATTTAGCGAGATACAGCGTTCTGTACTGCAATAAGTTGGTGAAAAACTGTGAGGTTATGCAAATATCGTAATTGTGAACAAAACAGTGTAATAGAGCGTTTTTAGATACAAGTGCGAATGTTAGGTTAGGTTAAGATATGAACCGTCGTAAAACCGCATTAAACAATGTCAATTACTGAGATGCAGTGTTTTTCACCATTAAAAGTGGGGAACTGCGATATTTAATGTGAAAGCGCTTGCAACCGTCGTTAGGTTAGGTTAGGTTAGGTTAGGTTAGGTTAGGTTAGGTTTGGTTAGGTTAGGTTAGGTTAGGTTAGGTTAGATTAGGTTAGGTTGGGTTGAGTTGGGTTAGGTTAGGTTAGGTTAGGTTGGGTTGGGTTAGGTTAGGTTAGGTTAGGTTAGGTTACGTTAGGTTAGGTTACGTTAGGTTAGGTTAGGTTAGGTTACATTAGGTTAGGTTAGGTTAGGTAAGGATAATTTGGTTAGGTTAGGTAAGGTTAGGTTAGGTTAGGTTAGGTTGGGTTGGGTGTTGGGTTGGGTTGGGTTGGGTTAGGTTGGGTTAGGTTAGGTTAGGTTACGTTAGGTTAGGTTAGGTTAGGTTACGTTAGGTTATGTTAGGTTAGGTTAGGTTACGTTAGGTTCGGTTAGGTCAGGTAAGGTTAGGTTACGTTAGAATAGGTTAGGTTAGGTTACGTTAGGTTAGGTTGTTAGGTTAGGTTAGGTTTGGTTAGGTTAGGTTAGGTTAGCTTAGGTTAGGTTAGGTTGGGATGGGTTGGGTTAGGTTGGGTTAGGTTAGGTTAGGTTAGGTTAGGTTGGGTTAGGTTAGTTTAGGTTAGGTTAGGTTAGGTTAGGTTAAGTTGGGTTGGGTTAGGTTAGGTTAGGTTAGGTAAGGTTAGGTTAGTTTAGGTTAGGTTAAGGTATGAACCGTCGTAAAACCGCATTAAACAATGTCACTTGGTGAGATGCAGTGTTTTAACCCTTACAAGTCGGGAACTGCGATATCTAATGTGAAAGCGCTTGCAAACGTCGTTAGGTTAGGTTATGTTAGGTTAGGTTAGGTTAGGTTTGGTTAGGTTAGGTTAGGTTAGGTTAGGGTATGTTAGGTAGGGTTTGGTTAGGTTAGGATAATTTGGTTAGGTTAGGTTAGGTTAGGTTGGGTTGGGTGTTGGGTTGGGTTGGGTTGGGTTAGGTTGGGTTAGGTTAGGTTAGGTTACGTTAGGTTAGGTTAGGTTAGGTTACGTTAGGTTATGTTAGGTTAGGTTAGGTTACGTTAGGTTAGGTTAGGTCAGGTAAGGTTAGGTTACGTTAGAATAGGTTAGGTTAAGTTACGTTAGGTTAGGTTAAGTTAGGTTAGGTTAGGTTTGGTTAGGTTAGGTTAGGTTAGCTTAGGTTAGGTTAGGTTGGGATGGGTTGGGTTAGGTTGGGTTAGGTTAGTTTAGGTTAGGTTAGGTTAGGTTGGGTTAGGTTAGTTTAGGTTAGGTTAGGTTAGGTTAAGTTGGGTTGGGTTAGGTTAGGTTAGGTTAGGTAAGGTTAGGTTAGGTTAGGTTAGGTTAAGGTATGAACCGTCGTAAAACCGCATTAAACAATGTCACTTAGTGAGATGCAGTGTTTTAACCCTTACAAGTCGGGAACTGCGATATCTAATGTGAAAGCGCTTGCAAACGTCGTTAGGTTAGGTTATGTTAGGTTAGGTTAGGTTAGGTTTGGTTAGGTTAGGTTAGGTTAGGGTATGTTAGGTAAGGTTTGGTTAGGTTAGGTTAGGTTAGGTTGGGTGAGGTAAGGTTAGGTTAGGTTAAGATATGAACCGCGCTAAAACCGCATTAAACAATGTCACTTAGTGAGATGCTGTGTTTTCCACCATTACAAGTCGGGAACTGCGATATCTAATGTGAAAGCGCATGAAACCGTCGTAATTTTGTAGAAAACATTGTAAAGTAGCGAATAAAACGTTTTCTAACGATAGAAGTGCGAAGGTTCGGTTAGATTGAGCTAGGTAGCGTCGTGAAACCACCAAAAACGATGTCATCTAACGAGATAGTGTTGTTTTATTGCGAGTACGAAACTGCGATAGGTGAAATATTGGGAAAGCACACAAAATGGCATGAACTAGCCAGATACTGCGTCTTGTGCCGTTACAAGTGCGAAACTGCTTTATTGTGATATTCTCGTTAAAGCGCATGCAAGTATCGTGAAACCTTAAAGAACGATGTCATCTAGCGAGATACAGCGTTCTGTACTGTAATAAGTTGGTGAGAAACTGTGAGGTCAAGCAAATATCGTAATTGTGAACGAAACAGTGTAATTGAGCGTATTTAGATACAAGTGCGAATGTTAGGTTAGGTTGAGATATCAACCGTCGTAAAACCGCATTAAACAATGTCACTTAGTGAGATGTAGTGTTTTTCAACATTACAAGTCGGGAACTACGATATCTAATGTGAAAGCGCATGAAACCGTCGTAATCTTGTAGAAAACATTGTAAAATTGCGAGTAAAACGTTTTCTAACGTTAGAAGTGCGAAGGTTAGGTTAGGTTAGGTTAGTTTAAGCTAGGTAGCGTCGTGAAACTACCAAAAACGACGTCATCTAACGAGATAGTGTTGTTTTATTGCGAGTATTAAACTGCGATAGGTGAAATGTGAATGCACACAAAACGGCATGAACAAGCCAAATACTGCGTGTTCTACCGTTACAAGTGCGAAACTGCTATATTGTGATATTCTCGTTAAAGCGCATGCAAGCATCGTGAAACCTTAAAGAACAATGTCATTTAGCGAGATACAGCGTTCTGTACTGCAATAAGTTGGTGAAAAACTGTGAGGTTATGCAAATATCGTAATTGTGAACGAAACAGTGTAATAGAGCGTTTTTCAATACAAGTACGAATGTTAGTCAAAATGGTTGATTGGGCGAGTTGGTGATACATGACTAATTATGAAATGGAAGCGCACAACGTAGAAGCAGACGGAAAGACAGGGACAAGCGCTAACTACCAACTGAAAGTTTATTCGGAAAAAATATGAAATATATACTAAAAGATGATACAGTGTCAAGGCACATACGATAACACCAAAGCACAGACCAAAAATGGCAACACCGATAGAATATCTTAGTGCGTCAGCCCTACCTTACCATCGCTTACTGTGCTTTACATTGATTAGTTAACTTCTACGGCATCTGCTAATGTTTAAAAACGCTAGCTCCTTATCGGACAAAGCGATTGATGGTTTGCTGACGCAAGCCCCGACAAAAAGGCAGTATTTTGAAAAAGCGCAGTCCGCCAATAGTACCGTGTTCGATACGTTCACCGGCATCGATTTGCGAAAAGTGAAGGCAAGAGCAAAGGACCTGTGCCGAGAACTCAATTTAGAAGGCTTAGTGAAAAAGTTCGATAGGTGCGATAAACTTTCGTTGAACTTATTCTTTTCAGCTAAGACACATAAGCCTGATGTACCTTTTAGAGTTATAGTATCTGAGTGTGGTTCCTGGCAAAAGAATGTAGGCGTGTTTTTGCAAGATAAGATGAAGCTTTTCACCATTAATGACCCATTTTTAATTAAGAAGTCGGATGAAGTTATCGAATTTTTCCGACAAGAGTTTAACACAGGTCTCATGGCATTCTCAATAGATGTTAAAGATCTTTACTATTCTTTACCTCATGATGCGTTGCTCACTTGTATTGAAGAATGCATTGACCAATTCGGTGGAGTGTCATTTCAGAACAGCACAGGAATGAGTGCGCGTGGTTTTTTAGACCTATTGGGCATGTATCTCAACTCCACATATGTAGAGTGGAATGACAACGTATATCTTCAGAAACAAGGCGTGTCGATTGGGTCGTGTCTGGCCCCAATTTTGAGTGATTTGTTGTTGGCGAAAATGGACAGGGCCGTTAATCATGAATTAGTGAGCACTGCAGCGAAGAAAGTGTTTCGATTTGTTGATGATTTTTTAGTCATAGTGAAGTGTGATCCTCGAGGTTTTGTGTCTCATGCCAATAATGTGTTGTCTCTCTTTAAGAAATACCTTGGTCCACTTGTATTGACCCATGAAATGCCGGAAAACTCGTCAATCAGGTTTCTTGATCTCAGGCTCACGTTTAGGGCTGAACATACCTGCTGGGAATTCCAGCCACGCGCGGGGAAACCGCTTCTGCCGTACACGTCGGCTCATAGCAAACTTGTAAGAAGAGGCATAGTGAGTACGTGTTTCACTAATGCACTTGACCGGTCCTGTATGCATTCAATGGAGGCCAGCTTCCACAATCAGGTGGCTAGGCTTAAGTCAGCTGGGTATCCTGAGGCGGTCTTGGTGTCCGTGGCCGAAAGTATCCGTAGAAAACGGAGAGCTAAAGATGGCCAGGGACATGGTGCAGTAGGACGTGACAACAGGACCCACGAAAAAGAAAGAGAAAGAGTAGCTGTTGTCCCTTACATGCATCAGGTTACCCACCGCCTGAAAAAGGTGGGGCAGCGCATGGGAGTGCGTGTAGTTTCCTCTGCACCACACAAGCTTTCTCAGCTGGCTAGACTGACATGTGGCGCTAGACACAGGGAACAGCGGTGTAAAACAAAGCACAGGAACCGTTTTGTCAACTGCATTAGTGACGTAGTTTACATGATCATACTTTCGTGCGGTGCCTGTTATATTGGGCAGACTGGAAGATGCCTCAACGACAGGTTGCGTGAGCATGCGTGCAATGTTCGTAGCGGCAATGATGGTTTTCTTGCCCAGCATGTCACTAGATGTGGCTGTGAAGTACAATTTGATAAGACAGTAGTTCTCCAAAAGCACAAAGATGAGCGCACAAGGCTTATAATTGAAGCAGCACACATAGCGGAACACGGGGCTTGCGTCAGCAAACCATCAATCGCTTTGTCCGATAAGGAGCTAGCGTTTTTAAACATTAGCAGATGCCGTAGAAGTTAACTAATCAATGTAAAGCACAGTAAGCGATGGTAAGGTAGGGCTGACGCACTAAGATATTCTATCGGTGTTGCCATTTTTGGTCTGTGCTTTGGTGTTATCGTATGTGCCTTGACACTGTATCATCTTTTAGTATATATTTCATATTTTTTCCGAATAAACTTTCAGTTGGTAGTTAGCGCTTGTCCCTGTCTTTCCGTCTGCTTCTACGTTGTGCGCTTCCATTTCATAATTAGTCATGTATCACCAACTCGCCCAATCAACCATTTTGACAAATTACGTTTCTAGTTCTTCGGGCATTCCTTCGTCTGTGTTCCTTCATCCCACTATTTTAATCACTCTCATCGCTTTAGCTACCTGCCGAGCCAGAGCTTTAGCGTTCTGCATTCGTAAGAGGCACATACCACAAGATGTGAAAGCACTATTTGGTGGGTTCAGCCCTTCGACCGGTCACGGAATCAGGGTTTGCAAAATCCTGCGTTCTGAGTGGAATCGGCAGGCTCGACTATACCGGGAGTCGCTCAAGCTACAAGTTCTTCAAGAACATCGTTCGCACAAGAGGAAAAGAAGGCTTGAAGAATTCGCAGCAAGGATTGAAGACAGCTCTGCTTCCTTATGGGTTCAAGAGCTTCGGAAGCTGCGTTCTGAAGTCAGAAGAAAACAACAGAGTGAAAGAACAGTGCATTTGGTTGGTAACGTGGTGCTTCCCGACTTTGTGCAGAGGACGTTAGGCCTAGGCCCAAAATTCGCCTTTGTGAAGAAGCGAGACCCCCCGGACCTGTTAGCCATTGTTAGAAGTGTATCTAGTCGGGTTCCTCAAGAAGACTCTGGCCGGTGCATCTCGGAAGGACTGGACATACTTCAACGCGGTAAGCCCGTCAGCAGTCACCTGCCTTTAAGCCGGACAATCAACTTTCTAATTGACAATGATCTTTGTGCGGTGCCTTCAGACAAGGAGGGAGGGTTCGCAGTGCTTACAAAAAGGCAGTATTTTGAAAAAGCGCAGTCCGCCAATAGTACCGTGTTCGATACGTTCACCGGCATCGATTTGCGAAAAGTGAAGGCAAGAGCAAAGGACCTGTGCCGAGAACTCAATTTAGAAGGCTTAGTGAAAAAGTTCGATAGGTGCGATAAACTTTCGTTGAACTTATTCTTTTCAGCTAAGACACATAAGCCTGATGTACCTTTTAGAGTTATAGTATCTGAGTGTGGTTCCTGGCAAAAGAATGTAGGCGTGTTTTTGCAAGATAAGATGAAGCTTTTCACCATTAATGACCCATTTTTAATTAAGAAGTCGGATGAAGTTATCGAATTTTTCCGACAAGAGTTTAACACAGGTCTCATGGCATTCTCAATAGATGTTAAAGATCTTTACTATTCTTTACCTCATGATGCGTTGCTCACTTGTATTGAAGAATGCATTGACCAATTCGGTGGAGTGTCATTTCAGAACAACACAGGAATGAGTGCGCGTGGTTTTTTAGACCTATTGGGCATGTATCTCAACTCCACATATGTAGAGTGGAATGACAACGTATATCTTCAGAAACAAGGCGTGTCGATTGGGTCGTGTCTGGCCCCAATTTTGAGTGATTTGTTGTTGGCGAAAATGGACAGGGCCGTTAATCATGAATTAGTGAGCACTGCAGCGAAGAAAGTGTTTCGATTTGTTGATGATTTTTTAGTCATAGTGAAGTGTGATCCTCGAGGTTTTGTGTCTCATGCCAATAATGTGTTGTCTCTCTTTAAGAAATACCTTGGTCCACTTGTATTGACCCATGAAATGCCGGAAAACTCGTCAATCAGGTTTCTTGATCTCAGGCTCACGTTTAGGGCTGAACATACCTGCTGGGAATTCCAGCCACGCGCGGGGAAACCGCTTCTGCCGTACACGTCGGCTCATAGCAAACTTGTAAGAAGAGGCATAGTGAGTACGTGTTTCACTTATGCACTTGACCGGTCCTGTATGCATTCAATGGAGGCCAGCTTCCACAATCAGGTGGCTAGGCTTAAGTCAGCTGGGTATCCTGAGGCGGTCTTGGTGTCCGTGGCCGAAAGTATCCGTAGAAAACGGAGAGCTAAAGATGGCCAGGGACATGGTGCAGTAGGACGTGACAACAGGACCCACGAAAAAGAAAGAGAAAGAGTAGCTGTTGTCCCTTACATGCATCAGGTTACCCACCGCCTGAAAAAGGTGGGGCAGCGCATGGGAGTGCGTGTAGTTTCCTCTGCACCACACAAGCTTTCTCAGCTGGCTAGACTGACATGTGGCGCTAGACACAGGGAACAGCGGTGTAAAACAAAGCACAGGAACCGTTTTGTCAACTGCATTAGTGACGTAGTTTACATGATCATACTTTCGTGCGGTGCCTGTTATATTGGGCAGACTGGAAGATGCCTCAACGACAGGTTGCGTGAGCATGCGTGCAATGTTCGTAGCGGCAATGATGGTTTTCTTGCCCAGCATGTCACTAGATGTGGCTGTGAAGTACAATTTGATAAGACAGTAGTTCTCCAAAAGCACAAAGATGAGCGCACAAGGCTTATAATTGAAGCAGCACACATAGCGGAACACGGGGCTTGCGTCAGCAAACCATCAATCGCTTTGTCCGATAAGGAGCTAGCGTTTTTAAACATTAGCAGATGCCGTAGAAGTTAACTAATCAATGTAAAGCTCAGTAAGCGATGGTAAGGTAGGGCTGACGCACTAAGATATTCTATCGGTGTTGCCATTTTTGGTCTGTGCTTTGGTGTTATCGTATGTGCCTTGACACTGTATCATCTTTTAGTATATATTTCATATTTTTTCCGAATAAACTTTCAGTTGGTAGTTAGCGCTTGTCCCTGTCTTTCCGTCTGCTTCTACGTTGTGCGCTTCCATTTCATAATTAGTCACGAATGTTAGGTTAGGTTAAGATATGAACCGTCGTAAAACCGCATTAAACAATGTCACTTAGTGAGATGCAGTGTTTTTCACCATTACAAGTTGGGAACTGCGATATCTAATGTGAAAGCGCTTGCAAACGTCGTTAGGTTAGGTTAGGTTAGGTTAGGTTAGGTTAGGTTACGTTAGGTTAGGTTTGGTTAGGTTAGGTTAGGTTAGGTTATGTTAGGTTAGGTTGGGTTAGGTTAGGTTAGGTTACGTTAGGTTAAGGTATGAACCGTCGTAAAACCGCAATAAACAATATCACTTAGTGAGATGCAGTGTTTTTCACCTTTACAAGTTGGGAACTGCGATATCTAATGTGAAAGCGCTTGAAACCGTCGTAATGTTGTAGAAAGCAATGTAAAGTAGCGAGTAAAACGTTTTCTAACGATAGAAGTGCGAAGGTTATGTTAGGTTGAGTTATGTTAGTTTAAGCCATGTAGCGTCGTGAAACCACCAAAAACGACGTCATCTAACGAGATAGTGTTGTTTTATTGCGAGTACAAAACTGCGATAGGTAAAATGTTGTGAAAGCACACAAAACGGCATGAACAAGCCAAATACTGCGTGTTGTACCGTTACAAGTGCGAAACTGCTATGTTGTGACATTCTCGGTAAAGCGCATGCAAGTATCGTGAAACCTTAAAGAACGATGTCATTTAGCGAGATACAGCGTTCTGTACAGTAATAAGTTGGCGAGAAACTGTGAGGTCAAGCAAATATCGTAATTGTGAACGAAACAGTGTAATTGAGCGTCTTTAGATACAAGTGCGAATGTTAGGTTAGGTTGACATATCAACCGTCGTAAAACCGCATTAAACAATGTCACTTAGTGAGATGTAGTGTTTTTCAACATTACAAGTCGGGAACTACGATATCTAATGTGAAAGCGCATGAAACCGTCGTAATGTTGTAGAAAACATTGTAAAGTGGCGAGTAAAACGTTTTCTAACGATAGAAGTGCGACGGTTAGGTTAGGTTAGGTTAGTTTAAGCTAGGTAGCGTCGTGAAACTACCAAAAACGACGTCATCTAACGAGATAGTGTTGTTTTATAGCGAGTATTAAACTGCGATAGGTGAAATAATGTGAAAGCACACAAAACGGCATGAACAAGCCAAATACTGCGTGTTCTACCGTTACAAGTGCGAAACTGCTATATTGTGATATTCTCGTTAAAGCGCATGCAAGCATCGTGAAACCTTAAAGAACGATGTCATTTAGCGAGATACAGCGTTCTGTACTGCAATAAGTTGGTGAAAAACTGTGAGGTTATGCAAATATCGTAATTGTGAACGAAACAGTGTAATAGAGCGTTTTTCAATACAAGTACGAATGTTAGGTTAGGTTAAGATATGAACCGTCGTAAAACCGCATTAAACAATGTCACTTAGTGAGATGCAGTGTTTTTCACCATTACAAGTTGGGAACTGCGATATCTAATGTGAAAGCACTTGCAAACGTCGTTAGGTTAGGTTAGGTTATGTTAGGTTAGGTTGGGTTAGGTTAGGTTAGGTTACGTTAGGTTAAGGTATCAACCGTCGTAAAACCGCAATAAACAATGTCACTTAGTGAGATGCAGTGTTTTTCACCTTTGCAAGTTGGGAACTGCGATATCTAATGTGAAAGCGCTTGAAACCGTCGTAATGTTGTAGAAAGCAATGTAAAGTAGCGAGTAAAACGTTTTCTAACGATAGAAGTGCGAAGGTTATGTTAGGTTGAGTTATGTTAGTTTAAGCCATGTAGCGTCGTGAAACCACCAAAAACGACGTCATCTAACGAGATAGTGTTGTTTTATTGCGAGTACAAAACTGCGATAGGTAAAATGTTGTGAAAGCACACAAAACGGCATGAACAAGCCAAATACTGCGTGTTGTACCGTTACAAGTGCGAAACTGCTATGTTGTGACATTCTCGGTAAAGCGCATGCAAGTATCGTGAAACCTTAAAGAACGATGTCATTTAGCGAGATACAGCGTTCTGTACTGTAATAAGTTGGTGAGAAACTGTGAGGTCAAGCAAATATCGTAATTGTGAACGAAACAGTGTAATTGAGCGTCTTTAGATACAAGTGCGAATGTTAGGTTAGGTTGACATATCAACCGTCGTAAAACCGCATTAAACAATGTCACTTAGTGAGATGTAGTGTTTTTCAACATTACAAGTCGGGAACTACGATATCTAATGTGAAAGCGCATGAAACCGTCGTAATCTTGTAGAAAACATTGTAAAGTGGCGAGTAAAACGTTTTCTAACGATAGAAGTGCAAAGGTTAGGTTAGGTTAGGTTAGTTTAGGCTAGGTAGCGTCGTGAAACTACCAAAAACGACGTCATCTAACGAGATAGTGTTGTTTTATAGCGAGTATTAAACTGCGATAGGTGAAATGTTGTGAAAGCACACAAAACGGCATGAACAAGCCAAATACTGCGTGTTCTACCGTTACAAGTGCGAAACTGCTATATTGTGATATTCTCGTTAAAGCGCATGCAAGCATCGTGAAACCTTAAAGAACAATGTCATTTAGCGAGATACAGCGTTCTGTACTGCAATAAGTTGGTGAAAAACTGTGAGGTTATGCAAATATCCTAATTGTGAACGAAACAGTGTAATAGAGCGTTTTTTAATACAAGTGCGAATGTTAGGTTAGGTTAAGATATGAACCGTCGTAAAACCGCATTAATCAATGTCACTTAGTGAGATGCAGTGTTTTTCACCATTACAAGTCGGGAACTGCGATATCTAATGTGAAAGTGCTTGCAAACGTCGTTAGGTTAGGTTAGCTTAGGTTAGGTTAGGTTAGGTTACGTTAGGTTAGGTTAGGTTAGGTTTGGTTAGGTTAGGTTAGGTTAAGATATGAACCGCGCTAAAACCGCGTTAAACAATGTCACTTAGTGAGATGCTGTGTTTTTCACCATTACAAGTCGGGAACTGCGATATCTAATGTGAAAGCGCATGAAACCGTCGTAATCTTGTAGAAAACATTGTAAAGTAGCGAATAAAACGTTTTCTAACGATAGAAGTGCGAAGGTTCGGTTAGTTTGAGTTATGTTAGTTTAAGCTAGGTAGCGTCGTGAAACCACCAAAAACGACGTCATCTAACGAGATAGTGTTGTTTTAATGCGAGTACAAAACTGCGACAGGTAAAATGTTGTGAAAGCACTCAAAACGGCATGAACAAGCCAAATACTGCGTGTTGTACCGTTACAAGTGCGAAACTGCTATGTTGTGACATTCTCGGTAAAGCGCATGCAAGTATCGTGAAACCTTAAAGAACGATGTCATTTAGCGAGATACAGCGTTCTGTACTGCAATAAGTTGGTGAAAAACTGTGAGGTTATGCAAATATCGTAATTGTGAACAAAACAGTGTAATAGAGCGTTTTTAGATACAAGTGCGAATGTTAGGTTAGGTTAAGATATGAACCGTCGTAAAACCGCATTAAACAATGTCAATTACTGAGATGCAGTGTTTTTCACCATTAAAAGTGGGGAACTGCGATATTTAATGTGAAAGCGCTTGCAACCGTCGTTAGGTTAGGTTAGGTTAGGTTAGGTTAGGTTAGGTTAGGTTTGGTTAGGTTAGGTTAGGTTAGGTTAGGTTAGATTAGGTTAGGTTGGGTTGAGTTGGGTTAGGTTAGGTTAGGTTAGGTTGGGTTGGGTTAGGTTAGGTTAGGTTAGGTTAGGTTACGTTAGGTTAGGTTACGTTAGGTTAGGTTAGGTTAGGTTACGTTAGGTTAGGTTAGGTTAGGTAAGGATAATTTGGTTAGGTTAGGTAAGGTTAGGTTAGGTTAGGTTAGGTTGGGTTTGGTGTTGGGTTGGGTTGGGTTGGGTTAGGTTGGGTTAGGTTAGGTTAGGTTACGTTAGGTTAGGTTAGGTTAGGTTACGTTAGGTTATGTTAGGTTAGGTTAGGTTACGTTAGGTTAGGTTAGGTCAGGTAAGGTTAGGTTACGTTAGAATAGGTTAGGTTAGGTTACGTTAGGTTAGGTTAAGTTAGGTTAGGTTAGGTTTGGTTAGGTTAGGTTAGGTTAGCTTAGGTTAGGTTAGGTTGGGATGGGTTGGGTTAGGTTGGGTTAGGTTAGGTTAGGTTAGGTTAGGTTGGGTTAGGTTAGTTTAGGTTAGGTTAGGTTAGGTTAGGTTAAGTTGGGTTGGGTTAGGTTAGGTTAGGTTAGGTAAGGTTAGGTTAGGTTAGGTTAGGTTAAGGTATGAACCGTCGTAAAACCGCATTAAACAATGTCACTTAGTGAGATGCAGTGTTTTAACCCTTACAAGTCGGGAACTGCGATATCTAATGTGAAAGCGCTTGCAAACGTCGTTAGGTTAGGTTATGTTAGGTTAGGTTAGGTTAGGTTTGGTTAGGTTAGGTTAGGTTAGGTTAGGGTATGTTAGGTAAGGTTTGGTTAGGTTAGGTTAGGTTAGGTTGGGTGAGGTAAGGTTAGGTTAGGTTAAGATATGAACCGCGCTAAAACCGCATTAAACAATGTCACTTAGTGAGATGCTGTGTTTTCCACCATTACAAGTCGGGAACTGCGATATCTAATGTGAAAGCGCATGAAACCGTCGTAATCTTGTAGAAAACATTGTAAAGTAGCGAATAAAACGTTTTCTAACGATAGAAGTGCGAAGGTTCGGTTAGATTGAGCTAGGTAGCGTCGTGAAACCACCAAAAACGATGTCATCTAACGAGATAGTGTTGTTTTATTGCGAGTACGAAACTGCGATAGGTGAAATATTGGGAAAGCACACAAAATGGCATGAACTAGCCAGATACTGCGTCTTGTGCCGTTACAAGTGCGAAACTGCTTTATTGTGATATTCTCGTTAAAGCGCATGCAAGTATCGTGAAACCTTAAAGAACGATGTCATCTAGCGAGATACAGCGTTCTGTACTGTAATAAGTTGGTGAGAAACTGTGAGGTCAAGCAAATATCGTAATTGTGAACGAAACAGTGTAATTGAGCGTCTTTAGATACAAGTGCGAATGTTAGGTTAGGTTGACATATCAACCGTCGTAAAACCGCATTAAACAATGTCACTTAGTGAGATGTAGTGTTTTTCAACATTACAAGTCGGGAACTACGATATCTAATGTGAAAGCGCATGAAACCGTCGTAATCTTGTAGAAAACATTGTAAAGTGGCGAGTAAAACGTTTTCTAACGATAGAAGTGCAAAGGTTAGGTTAGGTTAGGTTAGTTTAAGCTAGGTAGCGTCGTGAAACTACCAAAAACGACGTCATCTAACGAGATAGTGTTGTTTTATAGCGAGTATTAAACTGCGATAGGTGAAATGTTGTGAAAGCACACAAAACGGCATGAACAAGCCAAATACTGCGTGTTCTACCGTTACAAGTGCGAAACTGCTAAATTGTGATATTCTCGTTAAAGCGCATGCAAGCATCGTGAAACCTTAAAGAACAATGTCATTTAGCGAGATACAGCGTTCTGTACTGCAATAAGTTGGTGAAAAACTGTGAGGTTATGCAAATATCTTAATTGTGAACGAAACAGTGTAATAGAGCGTTTTTTAATACAAGTGCGAATGTTAGGTTAGGTTAAGATATGAACCGTCGTAAAACAGCATTAATCAATGTCACTTAGTGAGATGCAGTGTTTTTCACCATTACAAGTCGGGAACTGCGATATCTAATGTGAAAGCGCTTGCAAACGTCGTTATATTAGGTTAGCTTAGGTTAGGTTAGGTTAGGTTACGTTAGGTTAGGTTAGGTTAGGTTTGGTTAGGTTAGGTTAGGTTAAGATATGAACCGCGCTAAAACCGCGTTAAACAATGTCACTTAGTGAGATGCTGTGTTTTTCACCATTACAAGTCGGGAACTGCGATATCTAATGTGAAAGCGCATGAAACCGTCGTAATCTTGTAGAAAACATTGTAAAGTAGCGAATAAAACGTTTTCTAACGATAGAAGTGCGAAGGTTCGGTTAGTTTGAGTTATGTTAGTTTAAGCTAGGTAGCGTCGTGAAACAACCAAAAACGACGTCATCTAACGAGATAGTGTTGTTTTAATGCGAGTACGAAACTGCGACAGGTAAAATGTTGTGAAAGCACTCAAAACGGCATGAACAAGCCAAATACTGCGTGTTGTACCGTTACAAGTGCGAAACTGCTATGTTGTGACATTCTCGGTAAAGCGCATGCAAGTATCGTGAAACCTTAAAGAACGATGTCATTTAGCGAGATACAGCGTTCTGTACTGCAATAAGTTGGTGAAAAACTGTGAGGTTATGCAAATATCGTAATTGTGAACAAAACAGTGTAATAGAGCGTTTTTAGATACAAGTGCGAATGTTAGGTTAGGTTAAGATATGAACCGTCGTAAAACCGCATTAAACAATGTCAATTACTGAGATGCAGTGTTTTTCACCATTAAAAGTGGGGAACTGCGATATTTAATGTGAAAGCGCTTGCAACCGTCGTTAGGTTAGGTTAGGTTAGGTTAGGTTAGGTTAGGTTTGGTTAGGTTAGGTTAGGTTAGGTTAGGTTAGATTAGGTTAGGTTGGGTTGAGTTGGGTTAGGTTAGGTTAGGTTAGGTTGGGTTGGGTTAGGTTAGGTTAGGTTAGGTTAGGTTACGTTAGGTTAGGTTACGTTAGGTTAGGTTAGGTTAGGTTACGTTAGGTTAGGTTAGGTTAGGTAAGGATAATTTGGTTAGGTTAGGTAAGGTTAGGTTAGGTTAGGTTAGGTTGGGTTGGGTGTTGGGTTGGGTTGGGTTGGGTTAGGTTGGGTTAGGTTAGGTTAGGTTACGTTAGGTTAGGTTAGGTTAGGTTACGTTAGGTTATGTTAGGTTAGGTTAGGTTACGTTAGGTTAGGTTAGGTCAGGTAAGGTTAGGTTACGTTAGAATAGGTTAGGTTAGGTTACGTTAGGTTAGGTTAAGTTAGGTTAGGTTAGGTTTGGTTAGGTTAGGTTAGGTTAGCTTAGGTTAGGTTAGGTTGGGATGGGTTGGGTTAGGTTGGGTTAGGTTAGGTTAGGTTAGGTTAGGTTGGGTTAGGTTAGTTTAGGTTAGGTTAGGTTAGGTTAGGTTAAGTTGGGTTGGGTTAGGTTAGGTTAGGTTAGGTAAGGTTAGGTTAGGTTAGGTTAGGTTAAGGTATGAACCGTCGTAAAACCGCATTAAACAATGTCACTTAGTGAGATGCAGTGTTTTAACCCTTACAAGTCGGGAACTGCGATATCTAATGTGAAAGCGCTTGCAAACGTCGTTAGGTTAGGTTATGTTAGGTTAGGTTAGGTTAGGTTTGGTTAGGTTAGGTTAGGTTAGGTTAGGGTATGTTAGGTAAGGTTTGGTTAGGTTAGGTTAGGTTAGGTTGGGTGAGGTAAGGTTAGGTTAGGTTAAGATATGAACCGCGCTAAAACCGCATTAAACAATGTCACTTAGTGAGATGCTGTGTTTTCCACCATTACAAGTCGGGAACTGCGATATCTAATGTGAAAGCGCATGAAACCGTCGTAATCTTGTAGAAAACATTGTAAAGTAGCGAATAAAACGTTTTCTAACGATAGAAGTGCGAAGGTTCGGTTAGATTGAGCTAGGTAGCGTCGTGAAACCACCAAAAACGATGTCATCTAACGAGATAGTGTTGTTTTATTGCGAGTACGAAACTGCGATAGGTGAAATATTGGGAAAGCACACAAAATGGCATGAACTAGCCAGATACTGCGTCTTGTGCCGTTACAAGTGCGAAACTGCTTTATTGTGATATTCTCGTTAAAGCGCATGCAAGTATCGTGAAACCTTAAAGAACGATGTCATCTAGCGAGATACAGCGTTCTGTACTGTAATAAGTTGGTGAGAAACTGTGAGGTCAAGCAAATATCGTAATTGTGAACGAAACAGTGTAATTGAGCGTATTTAGATACAAGTGCGAATGTTAGGTTAGGTTGAGATATCAACCGTCGTAAAACCGCATTAAACAATGTCACTTAGTGAGATGTAGTGTTTTTCAACATTACAAGTCGGGAACTACGATATCTAATGTGAAAGCGCATGAAACCGTCGTAATCTTGTAGAAAACATTGTAAAATTGCGAGTAAAACGTTTTCTAACGTTAAAAGTGCGAAGGTTAGGTTAGGTTAGGTTAGTTTAAGCTAGGTAGCGTCGTGAAACTACCAAAAACGACGTCATCTAACGAGATAGTGTTGTTTTATTGCGAGTATTAAACTGCGATAGGTGAAATGTGAATGCACACAAAACGGCATGAACAAGCCAAATACTGCGTGTTCTACCGTTACAAGTGCGAAACTGCTATATTGTGATATTCTCGTTAAAGCGCATGCAACCATCGTGAAACCTTAAAGAACAATGTCATTTAGCGAGATACAGCGTTCTGTACTGCAATAAGTTGGTGAAAAACTGTGAGGTTATGCAAATATCGTAATTGTGAACGAAACAGTGTAATAGAGCGTTTTTCAATACAAGTACGAATGTTAGGTTAGGTTAAGATATGAACCGTCGTAAAACCGCATTAAACAATGTCACTTAGTGAGATGCAGTGTTTTTCACCATTACAAGTTGGGAACTGCGATATCTAATGTGAAAGCGCTTGCAAACGTCGTTAGGTTAGGTTAGGTTAGGTTAGGTTAGGTTAGGTTAGGTTACGTTAGGTTAGGTTTGGTTAGGTTAGGTTAGGTTAGGTTATGTTAGGTTAGGTTGGGTTAGGTTAGGTTAGGTTACGTTAGGTTAAGGTATGAACCGTCGTAAAACCGCAATAAACAATGTCACTTAGTGAGATGCAGTGTTTTTCACCTTTACAAGTTGGGAACTGCGATATCTAATGTGAAAGCGCTTGAAACCGTCGTAATGTTGTAGAAAGCAATGTAAAGTAGCGAGTAAAACGTTTTCTAACGATAGAAGTGCGAAGGTTATGTTAGGTTGAGTTATGTTAGTTTAAGCCATGTAGCGTCGTGAAACCACCAAAAACGACGTCATCTAACGAGATAGTGTTGTTTTATTGCGAGTACAAAACTGCGATAGGTAAAATGTTGTGAAAGCACACAAAACGGCATGAACAAGCCAAATACTGCGTGTTGTACCGTTACAAGTGCGAAACTGCTATGTTGTGACATTCTCGGTAAAGCGCATGCAAGTATCGTGAAACCTTAAAGAACGATGTCATTTAGCGAGATACAGCGTTCTGTACAGTAATAAGTTGGCGAGAAACTGTGAGGTCAAGCAAATATCGTAATTGTGAACGAAACAGTGTAATTGAGCGTCTTTAGATACAAGTGCGAATGTTAGGTTAGGTTGACATATCAACCGTCGTAAAACCGCATTAAACAATGTCACTTAGTGAGATGTAGTGTTTTTCAACATTACAAGTCGGGAACTACGATATCTAATGTGAAAGCGCATGAAACCGTCGTAATCTTGTAGAAAACATTGTAAAGTGGCGAGTAAAACGTTTTCTAACGATAGAAGTGCGACGGTTAGGTTAGGTTAGGTTAGTTTAAGCTAGGTAGCGTCGTGAAACTACCAAAAACGACGTCATCTAACGAGATAGTGTTGTTTTATAGCGAGTATTAAACTGCGATAGGTGAAATAATGTGAAAGCACACAAAACGGCATGAACAAGCCAAATACTGCGTGTTCTACCGTTACAAGTGCGAAACTGCTATATTGTGATATTCTCGTTAAAGCGCATGCAAGCATCGTGAAACCTTAAAGAACAATGTCATTTAGCGAGATACAGCGTTCTGTGCTGCAATAAGTTGGTGAAAAACTGTGAGGTTATGCAAATATCCTAATTGTGAACGAAACAGTGTAATGAGCGTTTTTTAATACAAGTGCGAATGTTAGGTTAGGTTAAGATATGAACCGTCGTAAAACCGCATTAATCAATGTCACTTAGTGAGATGCAGTGTTTTTCACCATTACAAGTCGGGAACTGCGATATCTAATGTGAAAGCGCTTGCAAACGTCGTTAGGTTAGGTTAGGTTAGGTTAGGTTAGGTTAGGTTACGTTAGGTTAGGTTAGGTTAGGTTTGGTTAGGTTAGGTTAGGTTAGGTTAGGGTATGTTAGGTAAGGTTTGGTTAGGTTAGGTTAGGTTAGGTTGGTTTAGGTAAGGTTAGGTTAGGTTAAGATATGAACCGCGCTAAAACCGCGTTAAACAATGTCACTTAGTGAGATGCTGTGTTTTTCACCATTACAAGTCGGGAACTGCGATATCTAATGTGAAAGCGCATGAAACCGTCGTAATCTTGTAGAAAACATTGTAAAGTAGCGAATAAAACGTTTTCTAACGATAGAAGTGCGAAGGTTCGGTTAGTTTGAGTTATGTTAGTTTAAGCTAGGTAGCGTCGTGAAACCACCAAAAACGACGTCATCTAACGAGATAGTGTTGTTTTAATGCGAGTACGAAACTGCGACAGGTAAAATGTTGTGAAAGCACTCAAAACGGCATGAACAAGCCAAATACTGCGTGTTGTACCGTTACAAGTGCGAAACTGCTATGTTGTGACATTCTCGGTAAAGCGCATGCAAGTATCGTGAAACCTTAAAGAACGATGTCATTTAGCGAGATACAGCGTTCTGTACTGTAATAAGTTGGTGAGAAACTGTGAGGTCAAGCAAATATCGTAATTGTGAACGAAACAGTGTAATTGAGCGTCTTTAGATACAAGTGCGAATGTTAGGTTAGGTTGACATATCAACCGTCGTAAAACCGCATTAAACAATGTCACTTAGTGAGATGTAGTGTTTTTCAACATTACAAGTCGGCAACTACGATATCTAATGTGAAAGCGCATGAAACCGTCGTAATCTTGTAGAAAACATTGTAAAGTTGCGAGTAAACGTTTTCTAACGATAGAAGTGCGAAGGTTAGGTTAGGTTAGGTTAGTTTAAGCTAGGTAGCGTCGTGAAACTACCAAAAACGACGTCATCTAACGAGATAGTGTTGTTTTATTGCGAGTATTAAACTGCGATAGGTAAAATGTTGTGAATGCACACAAAACGGCATGAACAAGCCAAATACTGCGTGTTCTACCGTTACAAGTGCGAAACTGCTATATTGTGATATTCTCGTTAAAGCGCATGCAAGCATCGTGAAACCTTAAAGAACGATGTCATTTAGCGAGATACAGCGTTCTGTACTGCAATAAGTTGGTGAAAAACTGTGAGGTTATGCAAATATCGTAATTGTGAACGAAACAGTGTAATAGAGCGTTTTTCAATACAAGTAGGAATGTTAGGTTAGGTTAAGATATGAACTGTCGTAAAACCGCATTAAACAATGTCACTTAGTGAGATGCAGTGTTTTTCACCATTACAAGTTGGGAACTGCGATATCTAATGTGAAAGCACTTGCAAACGTCGTTAGGTTAGGTTAGGTTACGTTAGGTTAGGTTTGGTTAGGTTAGGTTAGGTTAGGTTATGTTAGGTTAGGTTGGGTTAGGTTAGGTTAGGTTACGTTAGGTTAAGGTATGAACCGTCGTAAAACCGCAATAAACAATGTCACTTAGTGAGATGCAGTGTTTTTCACCTTTACAAGTTGGGAACTGCGATATCTAATGTGAAAGCGCTTGAAACCGTCGTAATGTTGTAGAAAGCAATGTAAAGTAGCGAGTAAAACGTTTTCTAACGATAGAAGTGCAAAGGTTATGTTAGGTTGAGTTATGTTAGTTTAAGCCATGTAGCGTCGTGAAACCACCAAAAACGACGTCATCTAACGAGATAGTGTTGTTTTATTGCGAGTACAAAACTGCGATAGGTAAAATGTTGTGAAAGCACACAAAACGGCATGAACAAGCCAAATACTGCGAGTTGTACCGTTACAAGTGCGAAACTGCTATGTTGTGACATTCTCGGTAAAGCGCATGCAAGTATCGTGAAACCTTAAAGAACGATGTCATTTAGCGAGATACAGCGTTCTGTACTGTAATAAGTTGGTGAGAAACTGTGAGGTCAAGCAAATATCGTAATTGTGAACGAAACAGTGTAATTGAGCGTCTTTAGATACAAGTGCGAATGTTAGGTTAGGTTGACATATCAACCGTCGTAAAACCGCATTAAACAATGTCACTTAGTGAGATGTAGTGTTTTTCAACATTACAAGTCGGGAACTACGATATCTAATGTGAAAGCGCATGAAACCGTCGTAATCTTGTAGAAAACATTGTAAAGTGGCGAGTAAAACGTTTTCTAACGATAGAAGTGCAAAGGTTAGGTTAGGTTAGGTTATTTTAAGCTAGGTAGCGTCGTGAAACTACCAAAAACGACGTCATCTAACGAGATAGTGTTGTTTTATAGCGAGTATTAAACTGCGATAGGTGAAATGTTGTGAAAGCACACAAAACGGCATGAACAAGCCAAATACTGCGTGTTCTACCGTTACAAGTGCGAAACTGCTATATTGTGATATTCTCGTTAAAGCGCATGCAAGCATCGTGAAACCTTAAAGAACAATGTCATTTAGCGAGATACAGCGTTCTGTACTGCAATAAGTTGGTGAAAAACTGTGAGGTTATGCAAATATCCTAATTGTGAACGAAACAGTGTAATAGAGCGTTTTTTAATACAAGTGCGAATGTTATGTTAGGTTAAGATATGAACCGTCGTAAAACCGCATTAATCAATGTCACTTAGTGAGATGCAGTGTTTTTCACCATTACAAGTCGGGAACTGCGATATCTAATGTGAAAGCGCTTGCAAACGTCGTTAGGTTAGGTTAGGTTAGGTTAGGTTAGGTTAGGTTAGGTTAGGTTACGTTAGGTTAGGTTAGGTTAGGTTTGGTTAGGTTAGGTTAGGTTAGGTTAGGGTATGTTAGGTAAGGTTAGGTTAGGTTAGGTTACGGTAGGTTAGGTTAGGTTAGGTAAGGATAATTTGGTTAGGTTAGGTAAGGTTAGGTTAGGTTAGGTTAGGTTGGGTTGGGTGTTGGGTTGGGTTGGGTTGGGTTAGGTTGGGTTAGGTTAGGTTAGGTTACGTTAGGTTAGGTTAGGTTAGGTTACGTTAGGTTATGTTAGGTTAGGTTAGGTTACGTTAGGTTAGGTTAGGTCAGGTAAGGTTAGGTTACGTTAGAATAGGTTAGGTTAGGTTACGTTAGGTTAGGTTAAGTTAGGTTAGGTTAGGTTTGGTTAGGTTAGGTTAGGTTAGCTTAGGTTAGGTTAGGTTGGGATGGGTTGGGTTAGGTTGGGTTAGGTTAGGTTAGGTTAGGTTAGGTTGGGTTAGGTTAGTTTAGGTTAGGTTAGGTTAGGTTAGGTTAAGTTGGGTTGGGTTAGGTTAGGTTAGGTTAGGTAAGGTTAGGTTAGGTTAGGTTAGGTTAAGGTATGAACCGTCGTAAAACCGCATTAAACAATGTCACTTAGTGAGATGCAGTGTTTTAACCCTTACAAGTCGGGAACTGCGATATCTAATGTGAAAGCGCTTGCAAACGTCGTTAGGTTAGGTTAGGTTAGGTTAGGTTAGGTTAGGTTAGGTTAGGTTAGGTTTGGTTAGGTTAGGTTAGGTTAGGTTAGGGTATGTTAGGTAAGGTTTGGTTAGGTTAGGTTAGGTTAGGTTGGGTGAGGTAAGGTTAGGTTAGGTTAAGATATGAACCGCGCTAAAACCGCATTAAACAATGTCACTTAGTGAGATGCTGTGTTTTCCACCATTACAAGTCGGGAACTGCGATATCTAATGTGAAAGCGCATGAAACCGTCGTAATCTTGTAGAAAACATTGTAAAGGAGCGAATAAAACGTTTTCTAACGATAGAAGTGCGAAGGTTCGGTTAGATTGAGCTAGGTAGCGTCGTGAAACCACCAAAAACGATGTCATCTAACGAGATAGTGTTGTTTTATTGCGAGTACGAAACTGCGATAGGTGAAATATTGGGAAAGCACACAAAATGGCATGAACTAGCCAGATACTGCGTCTTGTGCCGTTACAAGTGCGAAACTGCTTTATTGTGATATTCTCGTTAAAGCGCATGCAAGTATCGTGAAACCTTAAAGAACGATGTCATCTAGCGAGATACAGCGTTCTGTACTGTAATAAGTTGGTGAGAAACTGTGAGGTCAAGCAAATATCGTAATTGTGAACGAAACAGTGTAATTGAGCGTATTTAGATACAAGTGCGAATGTTAGGTTAGGTTGAGATATCAACCGTCGTAAAACCGCATTAAACAATGTCACTTAGTGAGATGTAGTGTTTTTCAACATTACAAGTCGGGAACTACGATATCTAATGTGAAAGCGCATGAAACCGTCGTAATCTTGTAGAAAACATTGTAAAATTGCAAGTAAAACGTTTTCTAACGTTAGAAGTGCGAAGGTTAGGTTAGGTTAGGTTAGTTTAAGCTAGGTAGCGTCGTGAAACTACCAAAAACGACGTCATCTAACGAGATAGTGTTGTTTTATTGCGAGTAATAAACTGCGATAGGTGAAATGTGAATGCACACAAAACGGCATGAACAAGCCAAATACTGCGTGTTCTACCGTTACAAGTGCGAAACTGCTATATTGTGATATTCTCAGTAAAGCGCATGCAAGCATCGTGAAACCTTAAAGAACAATGTCATTTAGCGAGATACAGCGTTCTGTACTGCAATAAGTTGGTGAAAAACTGTGAGGTTATGCAAATATCGTAATTGTGAACGAAACAGTGTAATAGAGCGTTTTTCAATACAAGTACGAATGTTAGGTTAGGTTAAGATATGAACCGTCGTAAAACCGCATTAAACAATGTCACTTAGTGAGATGCAGTGTTTTTCACCATTACAAGTTGGGAACTGCGATATCTAATGTGAAAGCGCTTGCAAACGTCGTTAGGTTAGGTTAGGTTAGGTTAGGTTAGGTTACGTTAGGTTAGGTTTGGTTAGGTTAGGTTAGGTTAGGTTAGGTTATGTTAGGTTAGGTTGGGTTAGGTTAGGTTAGGTTACGTTAGGTTAAGGTATGAACCGTCGTAAAACCGCAATAAACAATGTCACTTAGTGAGATGCAGTGTTTTTCACCTTTACAAGTTGGGAACTGCGATATCTATTGTGAAAGCGCTTGAAACCGTCGTAATGTTGTAGAAAGCAATGTAAAGTAGCGAGTAAAACGTTTTCTAACGATAGAAGTGCGAAGGTTATGTTAGGTTGAGTTATGTTAGTTTAAGCTAGGTAGCGTCGTGAAACCACCAAAAACGACGTCATCTAACGAGATAGTGTTGTTTTATTGCGAGTACGAAACTGCGATAGGTAAAATGTTGTGAAAGCACACAAAACGGCATGAACAAGCCAAATACTGCGTGTTGTACCGTTACAAGTGCGAAACTGCTATGTTGTGACATTCTCGGTAAAGCGCATGCAAGTATCGTGAAACCTTAAAGAACGATGTCATTTAGCGAGATACAGCGTTCTGTACTGTAATAAGTTGGTGAGAAACTGTGAGGTCAAGCAAATATCGTAATTGTGAACGAAACAGTGTAATTGAGCGTCTTTAGATACAAGTGCGAATGTTAGGTTAGGTTGACATATCAACCGTCGTAAAACCGCATTAAACAATGTCACTTAGTGAGATGTAGTGTTTTTCAACATTACAAGTCGGGAACTACGATATCTAATGTGAAAGCGCATGAAACCGTCGTAATCTTGTAGAAAACATTGTAAAGTGGCGAGTAAAACGTTTTCTAACAATAGAAGTGCAAAGGTTAGGTTAGGTTAGGTTAGTTTAAGCTAGGTAGCGTCGTGAAACTACCAAAAACGACGTCATCTAACGAGATAGTGTTGTTTTATAGCGAGTATTAAACTGCGATAGGTGAAATGTTGTGAAAGCACACAAAACGGCATGAACAAGCCAAATACTGCGTGTTCTACCGTTACAAGTGCGAAACTGCTATATTGTGATATTCTCGTTAAAGCGCATGCAAGCATCGTGAAACCTTAAAGAACAATGTCATTTAGCGAGATACAGCGTTCTGTACTGCAATAAGTTGGTGAAAAACTGTGAGGTTATGCAAATATCCTAATTGTGAACGAAACAGTGTAATAGAGCGTTTTTTAATACAAGTGCGAATGTTAGGTTAGGTTAAGATATGAACCGTCGTAAAACCGCATTAATCAATGTCACTTAGTGAGATGCAGTGTTTTTCACCATTACAAGTCGGGAACTGCGATATCTAATGTGAAAGCGCTTGCAAACGTCGTTAGGTTAGGTTAGGTTAGGTTAGGTTAGGTTTGGTTAGGTTAGGTTACGTTAGGTTAGGTTAGGTTAGGTTTGGTTAGGTTAGGTTAGGTTAGGTTAGGTTAGGGTATGTTAGGTAAGGTTTGGTTAGGTTAGGTTAGGTTAGGTTGGTTTAGGTAAGGTTAGGTTAGGTTAAGATATGAACCGCGCTAAAACCGCGTTAAACAATGTCACTTAGTGAGATGCTGTGTTTTTCACCATTACAAGTCGGGAACTGCGATATCTAATGTGAAAGCGCATGAAACCGTCGTAATCTTGTAGAAAACATTGTAAAGTAGCGAATAAAACGTTTTCTAACGATAGAAGTGCGAAGGTTCGGTTAGTTTGAGTTATGTTAGTTTAAGCTAGGTAGCGTCGTGAAACCACCAAAAACGACGTCATCTAACGAGATAGTGTTGTTTTAATGCGAGTACGAAACTGCGACAGGTAAAATGTTGTGAAAGCACTCAAAACGGCATGAACAAGCCAAATACTGCGTGTTGTATCGTTACAAGTGCGAAACTGCTATATTGTGATATTCTCGTTAAAGCGCATGCAAGCATCGTGAAACCTTAAAGAACGATGTCATTTAGCGAGATACAGCGTTCTGTACTGCAATAAGTTGGTGAAAAACTGTGAGGTTATGCAAATATCGTAATTGTGAACGAAACAGTGTAATAGAGCGTTTTTCAATACAAGTACGAATGTTAGGTTAGGTTAAGATATGAACCGTCGTAAAACCGCATTAAACAATGTCACTTAGTGAGATGCAGTGTTTTTCACCATTACAAGTTGGGAACTGCGATATCTAATGTGAAAGCACTTGCAAACGTCGTTAGGTTAGGTTAGGTTAGGTTAGGTTAGGTTACGTTAGGTTAGGTTTGGTTAGGTTAGGTTAGGTTAGGTTATGTTAGGTTAGGTTGGGTTAGGTTAGGTTAGGTTACGTTAGGTTAAGGTATGAACCGTCGTAAAACCGCAATAAACAATGTCACTTAGTGAGATGCAGTGTTTTTCACCTTTACAAGTCGGGAACTGCGATATCTAATGTGAAAGCGCTTGAAACCGTCGTAATGTTGTAGAAAGCAATGTAAAGTATCGAGTAAAACTTTTTTTAACGATAGAAGTGCGACGGTTAGGTTAGGTTAGGTTAGTTTAAGCTAGGTAGCGTAGTGAAACTACCAAAAACGACGTCATCTAACGAGATAGTGTTGTTTTATTGCGAGTACAAAACTGCGATAGGTAAAATGTTGTGAAAGCACACAAAACGGCATGAACAAGCCAAATACTGCGTGTTGTACCGTTACAAGTGCGAAACTGCTATGTTGTGACATTCTCGGTAAAGCGCATGCAAGTATCGTGAAACCTTAAAGAACGATGTCATTTAGCGAGATACAGCGTTCTGTACTGTAATAAGTTGGCGAGAAACTGTGAGGTCAAGCAAATATCGTAATTGTGAACGAAACAGTGTAATTGAGCGTCTTTAGATACAAGTGCGAATGTTAGGTTAGGTTGACATATCAACCGTCGTAAAACCGCATTAAACAATGTCACTTAGTGAGATGTAGTGTTTTTCAACATTACAAGTCGGGAACTACGATATCTAATGTGAAAGCGCATGAAACCGTCGTAATCTTGTAGAATACATTGTAAAGTGGCGAGTAAAACGTTTTCTAACGATAGAAGTGCGACGGTTAGGTTAGGTTAGGTTAGTTTAAGCTAGGTAGCGTCGTGAAACTACCAAAAACGACGTCATCTAACGAGATAGTGTTGTTTTATTGCGAGTATTAAACTGCGATAGGTAAAATGTTGTGAATGCACACAAAACGGCATGAACAAGCCAAATACTGCGTGTTCTACCGTTACAAGTGCGAAACTGCTATATTGTGATATCCTCGTTAAAGCGCATGCAAGCATCGTGAAACCTTAAAGAACGATGTCATTTAGCGAGATACAGCGTTCTGTACTGCAATAAGTTGGTGAAAAACTGTGAGGTTATGCAAATATCGTAATTGTGAACGAAACAGTGTAATTGAGCGTCTTTAGACACAAGTGCGAATGTTAGGTTAGGTTGACATATCAACCGTCGTAAAACCGCATTAAACAATGTCACTTAGTGAGATGTAGTGTTTTTCAACATTACAAGTCGGGAACTACGATATCTAATGTGAAAGCGCATGAAACCGTCGTAATCTTGTAGAAAACATTGTAAAGTGGTGAGTAAAACGTTTTCTAACGATAGAAGTGCGACGGTTAGGTTAGGTTAGGTTAGTTTAAGCTAGGTAGCGTCGTGAAACTACCAAAAACGACGTCATCTAACGAGATAGTGTTGTTTTATAGCGAGTATTAAACTGCGATAGGTGAAATGTTGTGAAAGCACACAAAACGGCATGAACAAGCCAAATACTGCGTGTTCTACCGTTACAAGTGCGAAACTGCTATATTGTGATATTCTCGTTAAAGCGCATGCAAGCATCGTGAAACCTTAAAGAACAATGTCATTTAGCGAGATACAGCGTTCTGTGCTGCAATAAGTTGGTGAAAAACTGTGAGGTTATGCAAATATCCTAATTGTGAACGAAACAGTGTAATAGAGCGTTTTTTAATACAAGTGCGAATGTTAGGTTAGGTTAAGATATGAACCGTCGTAAAACCGCATTAATCAATGTCACTTAGTGAGATGCAGTGTTTTTCACCATTACAAGTCGGGAACTGCGATATCTAATGTGAAAGCGCTTGCAAACGTCGTTAGGTTAGGTTAGGTTAGGTTAGGTTAGGTTAGGTTAGGTTACGTTAGGTTAGGTTAGGTTAGGTTTGGTTAGGTTAGGTTAGGTTAAGATATGAACCGCGCTAAAACCGCGTTAAACAATGTCACTTAGTGAGATGCTGTGTTTTTCACCATTACAAGTCGGGAACTGCGATATCTAATGTGAAAGCGCATGAAACCGTCGTAATCTTGTAGAAAACATTGTAAAGTAGCGAATAAAACGTTTTCTAACGATAGAAGTGCGAAGGTTCGGTTAGTTTGAGTTATGTTAGTTTAAGCTAGGTAGCGTCGTGAAACCACCAAAAACGACGTCATCTAACGAGATAGTGTTGTTTTAATGCGAGTACGAAACTGCGACAGGTAAAATGTTGTGAAAGCACTCAAAACGGCATGAACAAGCCAAATACTGCGTGTTGTACCGTTACAAGTGCGAAACTGCTATGTTGTGACATTCTCGGTAAAGCGCATGCAAGTATCGTGAAACCTTAAAGAACGATGTCATTTAGCGAGATACAGCGTTCTGTACTGCAATAAGTTGGTGAAAAACTGTGAGGTTATGCAAATATCGTAATTGTGAACAAAACAGTGTAATAGAGCGTTTTTAGATACAAGTGCGAATGTTAGGTTAGGTTAAGATATGAACCGTCGTAAAACCGCATTAAACAATGTCAATTACTGAGATGCAGTGTTTTTCACCATTAAAAGTGGGGAACTGCGATATTTAATGTGAAAGCGCTTGCAACCGTCGTTAGGTTAGGTTAGGTTAGGTTAGGTTAGGTTAGGTTTGGTTAGGTTAGGTTAGGTTAGGTTAGATTAGGTTAGGTTGGGTTGAGTTGGGTTAGGTTAGGTTAGGTTAGGTTGGGTTGGGTTAGGTTAGGTTAGGTTAGGTTAGGTTACGTTAGGTTAGGTTACGTTAGGTTAGGTTAGGTTAGGTTACGTTAGGTTAGGTTAGGTTAGGTAAGGATAATTTGGTTAGGTTAGGTAAGGTTAGGTTAGGTTAGGTTAGGTTGGGTTGGGTGTTGGGTTGGGTTGGGTTGGGTTAGGTTGGGTTAGGTTAGGTTAGGTTACGTTAGGTTAGGTTAGGTTAGGTTACGTTAGGTTATGTTAGGTTAGGTTAGGTTACGTTAGGTTCGGTTAGGTCAGGTAAGGTTAGGTTACGTTAGAATAGGTTAGGTTAGGTTACGTTAGGTTAGGTTGTTAGGTTAGGTTAGGTTTGGTTAGGTTAGGTTAGGTTAGCTTAGGTTAGGTTAGGTTGGGATGGGTTGGGTTAGGTTGGGTTAGGTTAGGTTAGGTTAGGTTAGGTTGGGTTAGGTTAGTTTAGGTTAGGTTAGGTTAGGTTAGGTTAAGTTGGGTTGGGTTAGGTTAGGTTAGGTTAGGTAAGGTTAGGTTAGTTTAGGTTAGGTTAAGGTATGAACCGTCGTAAAACCGCATTAAACAATGTCACTTAGTGAGATGCAGTGTTTTAACCCTTACAAGTCGGGAACTGCGATATCTAATGTGAAAGCGCTTGCAAACGTCGTTAGGTTAGGTTATGTTAGGTTAGGTTAGGTTAGGTTTGGTTAGGTTAGGTTAGGTTAGGTTAGGGTATGTTAGGTAAGGTTTGGTTAGGTTAGGATAATTTGGTTAGGTTAGGTTAGGTTAGGTTAGGTTGGGTTGGGTGTTGGGTTGGGTTGGGTTGGGTTAGGTTGGGTTAGGTTAGGTTAGGTTACGTTAGGTTAGGTTAGGTTAGGTTACGTTAGGTTATGTTAGGTTAGGTTAGGTTACGTTAGGTTAGGTTAGGTCAGGTAAGGTTAGGTTACGTTAGAATAGGTTAGGTTAAGTTACGTTAGGTTAGGTTAAGTTAGGTTAGGTTAGGTTTGGTTAGGTTAGGTTAGGTTAGCTTAGGTTAGGTTAGGTTGGGATGGGTTGGGTTAGGTTGGGTTAGGTTAGTTTAGGTTAGGTTAGGTTAGGTTGGGTTAGGTTAGTTTAGGTTAGGTTAGGTTAGGTTAAGTTGGGTTGGGTTAGGTTAGGTTAAATTAGGTAAGGTTAGGTTAGGTTAGGTTAGGTTAAGGTATGAACCGTCGTAAAACCGCATTAAACAATGTCACTTAGTGAGATGCAGTGTTTTAACCCTTACAAGTCGGGAACTGCGATATCTAATGTGAAAGCGCTTGCAAACGTCGTTAGGTTAGGTTATGTTAGGTTAGGTTAGGTTAGGTTTGGTTAGGTTAGGTTAGGTTAGGTTAGGGTATGTTAGGTAAGGTTTGGTTAGGTTAGGTTAGGTTAGGTTGGGTGAGGTAAGGTTAGGTTAGGTTAAGATATGAACCGCGCTAAAACCGCATTAAACAATGTCACTTAGTGAGATGCTGTGTTTTCCACCATTACAAGTCGGGAACTGCGATATCTAATGTGAAAGCGCATGAAACCGTCGTAATTTTGTAGAAAACATTGTAAAGTAGCGAATAAAACGTTTTCTAACGATAGAAGTGCGAAGGTTCGGTTAGATTGAGCTAGGTAGCGTCGTGAAACCACCAAAAACGATGTCATCTAACGAGATAGTGTTGTTTTATTGCGAGTACGAAACTGCGATAGGTGAAATATTGGGAAAGCACACAAAATGGCATGAACTAGCCAGATACTGCGTCTTGTGCCGTTACAAGTGCGAAACTGCTTTATTGTGATATTCTCGTTAAAGCGCATGCAAGTATCGTGAAACCTTAAAGAACGATGTCATCTAGCGAGATACAGCGTTCTGTACTGTAATAAGTTGGTGAGAAACTGTGAGGTCAAGCAAATATCGTAATTGTGAACGAAACAGTGTAATTGAGCGTATTTAGATACAAGTGCGAATGTTAGGTTAGGTTGAGATATCAACCGTCGTAAAACCGCATTAAACAATGTCACTTAGTGAGATGTAGTGTTTTTCAACATTACAAGTCGGGAACTACGATATCTAATGTGAAAGCGCATGAAACCGTCGTAATCTTGTAGAAAACATTGTAAAATTGCGAGTAAAACGTTTTCTAACGTTAGAAGTGCGAAGGTTAGGTTAGGTTAGGTTAGTTTAAGCTAGGTAGCGTCGTGAAACTACCAAAAACGACGTCATCTAACGAGATAGTGTTGTTTTATTGCGAGTATTAAACTGCGATAGGTGAAATGTGAATGCACACAAAACGGCATGAACAAGCCAAATACTGCGTGTTCTACCGTTACAAGTGCGAAACTGCTATATTGTGATATTCTCGTTAAAGCGCATGCAAGCATCGTGAAACCTTAAAGAACAATGTCATTTAGCGAGATACAGCGTTCTGTACTGCAATAAGTTGGTGAAAAACTGTGAGGTTATGCAAATATCGTAATTGTGAACGAAACAGTGTAATAGAGCGTTTTTCAATACAAGTACGAATGTTAGGTTAGGTTAAGATATGAACCGTCGTAAAACCGCATTAAACAATGTCACTTAGTGAGATGCAGTGTTTTTCACCATTACAAGTTGGGAACTGCGATATCTAATGTGAAAGCGCTTGCAAACGTCGTTAGGTTAGGTTAGGTTAGGTTAGGTTAGGTTAGGTTACGTTAGGTTAGGTTTGGTTAGGTTAGGTTAGGTTAGGTTATGTTAGGTTAGGTTGGGTTAGGTTAGGTTAGGTTACGTTAGGTTAAGGTATGAACCGTCGTAAAACCGCAATAAACAATATCACTTAGTGAGATGCAGTGTTTTTCACCTTTACAAGTTGGGAACTGCGATATCTAATGTGAAAGCGCTTGAAACCGTCGTAATGTTGTAGAAAGCAATGTAAAGTAGCGAGTAAAACGTTTTCTAACGATAGAAGTGCGAAGGTTATGTTAGGTTGAGTTATGTTAGTTTAAGCCATGTAGCGTCGTGAAACCACCAAAAACGACGTCATCTAACGAGATAGTGTTGTTTTATTGCGAGTACAAAACTGCGATAGGTAAAATGTTGTGAAAGCACACAAAACGGCATGAACAAGCCAAATACTGCGTGTTGTACCGTTACAAGTGCGAAACTGCTATGTTGTGACATTCTCGGTAAAGCGCATGCAAGTATCGTGAAACCTTAAAGAACGATGTCATTTAGCGAGATACAGCGTTCTGTACAGTAATAAGTTGGCGAGAAACTGTGAGGTCAAGCAAATATCGTAATTGTGAACGAAACAGTGTAATTGAGCGTCTTTAGATACAAGTGCGAATGTTAGGTTAGGTTGACATATCAACCGTCGTAAAACCGCATTAAACAATGTCACTTAGTGAGATGTAGTGTTTTTCAACATTACAAGTCGGGAACTACGATATCTAATGTGAAAGCGCATGAAACCGTCGTAATCTTGTAGAAAACATTGTAAAGTGGCGAGTAAAACGTTTTCTAACGATAGAAGTGCGACGGTTAGGTTAGGTTAGGTTAGTTTAAGCTAGGTAGCGTCGTGAAACTACCAAAAACGACGTCATCTAACGAGATAGTGTTGTTTTATAGCGAGTATTAAACTGCGATAGGTGAAATAATGTGAAAGCACACAAAACGGCATGAACAAGCCAAATACTGCGTGTTCTACCGTTACAAGTGCGAAACTGCTATATTGTGATATTCTCGTTAAAGCGCATGCAAGCATCGTGAAACCTTAAAGAACGATGTCATTTAGCGAGATACAGCGTTCTGTACTGCAATAAGTTGGTGAAAAACTGTGAGGTTATGCAAATATCGTAATTGTGAACGAAACAGTGTAATAGAGCGTTTTTCAATACAAGTACGAATGTTAGGTTAGGTTAAGATATGAACCGTCGTAAAACCGCATTAAACAATGTCACTTAGTGAGATGCAGTGTTTTTCACCATTACAAGTTGGGAACTGCGATATCTAATGTGAAAGCACTTGCAAACGTCGTTAGGTTAGGTTAGGTTATGTTAGGTTAGGTTGGGTTAGGTTAGGTTAGGTTACGTTAGGTTAAGGTATCAACCGTCGTAAAACCGCAATAAACAATGTCACTTAGTGAGATGCAGTGTTTTTCACCTTTGCAAGTTGGGAACTGCGATATCTAATGTGAAAGCGCTTGAAACCGTCGTAATGTTGTAGAAAGCAATGTAAAGTAGCGAGTAAAACGTTTTCTAACGATAGAAGTGCGAAGGTTATGTTAGGTTGAGTTATGTTAGTTTAAGCCATGTAGCGTCGTGAAACCACCAAAAACGACGTCATCTAACGAGATAGTGTTGTTTTATTGCGAGTACAAAACTGCGATAGGTAAAATGTTGTGAAAGCACACAAAACGGCATGAACAAGCCAAATACTGCGTGTTGTACCGTTACAAGTGCGAAACTGCTATGTTGTGACATTCTCGGTAAAGCGCATGCAAGTATCGTGAAACCTTAAAGAACGATGTCATTTAGCGAGATACAGCGTTCTGTACTGTAATAAGTTGGTGAGAAACTGTGAGGTCAAGCAAATATCGTAATTGTGAACGAAACAGTGTAATTGAGCGTCTTTAGATACAAGTGCGAATGTTAGGTTAGGTTGACATATCAACCGTCGTAAAACCGCATTAAACAATGTCACTTAGTGAGATGTAGTGTTTTTCAACATTACAAGTCGGGAACTACGATATCTAATGTGAAAGCGCATGAAACCGTCGTAATCTTGTAGAAAACATTGTAAAGTGGCGAGTAAAACGTTTTCTAACGATAGAAGTGCAAAGGTTAGGTTAGGTTAGGTTAGTTTAAGCTAGGTAGCGTCGTGAAACTACCAAAAACGACGTCATCTAACGAGATAGTGTTGTTTTATAGCGAGTATTAAACTGCGATAGGTGAAATGTTGTGAAAGCACACAAAACGGCATGAACAAGCCAAATACTGCGTGTTCTACCGTTACAAGTGCGAAACTGCTATATTGTGATATTCTCGTTAAAGCGCATGCAAGCATCGTGAAACCTTAAAGAACAATGTCATTTAGCGAGATACAGCGTTCTGTACTGCAATAAGTTGGTGAAAAACTGTGAGGTTATGCAAATATCCTAATTGTGAACGAAACAGTGTAATAGAGCGTTTTTTAATACAAGTGCGAATGTTAGGTTAGGTTAAGATATGAACCGTCGTAAAACCGCATTAATCAATGTCACTTAGTGAGATGCAGTGTTTTTCACCATTACAAGTCGGGAACTGCGATATCTAATGTGAAAGTGCTTGCAAACGTCGTTAGGTTAGGTTAGCTTAGGTTAGGTTAGGTTAGGTTACGTTAGGTTAGGTTAGGTTAGGTTTGGTTAGGTTAGGTTAGGTTAAGATATGAACCGCGCTAAAACCGCGTTAAACAATGTCACTTAGTGAGATGCTGTGTTTTTCACCATTACAAGTCGGGAACTGCGATATCTAATGTGAAAGCGCATGAAACCGTCGTAATCTTGTAGAAAACATTGTAAAGTAGCGAATAAAACGTTTTCTAACGATAGAAGTGCGAAGGTTCGGTTAGTTTGAGTTATGTTAGTTTAAGCTAGGTAGCGTCGTGAAACCACCAAAAACGACGTCATCTAACGAGATAGTGTTGTTTTAATGCGAGTACGAAACTGCGACAGGTAAAATGTTGTGAAAGCACTCAAAACGGCATGAACAAGCCAAATACTGCGTGTTGTACCGTTACAAGTGCGAAACTGCTATGTTGTGACATTCTCGGTAAAGCGCATGCAAGTATCGTGAAACCTTAAAGAACGATGTCATTTAGCGAGATACAGCGTTCTGTACTGCAATAAGTTGGTGAAAAACTGTGAGGTTATGCAAATATCGTAATTGTGAACAAAACAGTGTAATAGAGCGTTTTTAGATACAAGTGCGAATGTTAGGTTAGGTTAAGATATGAACCGTCGTAAAACCGCATTAAACAATGTCAATTACTGAGATGCAGTGTTTTTCACCATTAAAAGTGGGGAACTGCGATATTTAATGTGAAAGCGCTTGCAACCGTCGTTAGGTTAGGTTAGGTTAGGTTAGGTTAGGTTAGGTTTGGTTAGGTTAGGTTAGGTTAGGTTAGGTTAGATTAGGTTAGGTTGGGTTGAGTTGGGTTAGGTTAGGTTAGGTTAGGTTGGGTTGGGTTAGGTTAGGTTAGGTTAGGTTAGGTTACGTTAGGTTAGGTTACGTTAGGTTAGGTTAGGTTAGGTTACGTTAGGTTAGGTTAGGTTAGGTAAGGATAATTTGGTTAGGTTAGGTAAGGTTAGGTTAGGTTAGGTTAGGTTAGGTTGGGTTTGGTGTTGGGTTGGGTTGGGTTGGGTTAGGTTGGGTTAGGTTAGGTTAGGTTACGTTAGGTTAGGTTAGGTTAGGTTACGTTAGGTTATGTTAGGTTAGGTTAGGTTACGTTAGGTTAGGTTAGGTCAGGTAAGGTTAGGTTACGTTAGAATAGGTTAGGTTAGGTTACGTTAGGTTAGGTTAAGTTAGGTTAGGTTAGGTTTGGTTAGGTTAGGTTAGGTTAGCTTAGGTTAGGTTAGGTTGGGATGGGTTGGGTTAGGTTGGGTTAGGTTAGGTTAGGTTAGGTTAGGTTGGGTTAGGTTAGTTTAGGTTAGGTTAGGTTAGGTTAGGTTAAGTTGGGTTGGGTTAGGTTAGGTTAGGTTAGGTAAGGTTAGGTTAGGTTAGGTTAGGTTAAGGTATGAACCGTCGTAAAACCGCATTAAACAATGTCACTTAGTGAGATGCAGTGTTTTAACCCTTACAAGTCGGGAACTGCGATATCTAATGTGAAAGCGCTTGCAAACGTCGTTAGGTTAGGTTATGTTAGGTTAGGTTAGGTTAGGTTTGGTTAGGTTAGGTTAGGTTAGGTTAGGGTATGTTAGGTAAGGTTTGGTTAGGTTAGGTTAGGTTAGGTTGGGTGAGGTAAGGTTAGGTTAGGTTAAGATATGAACCGCGCTAAAACCGCATTAAACAATGTCACTTAGTGAGATGCTGTGTTTTCCACCATTACAAGTCGGGAACTGCGATATCTAATGTGAAAGCGCATGAAACCGTCGTAATCTTGTAGAAAACATTGTAAAGTAGCGAATAAAACGTTTTCTAACGATAGAAGTGCGAAGGTTCGGTTAGATTGAGCTAGGTAGCGTCGTGAAACCACCAAAAACGATGTCATCTAACGAGATAGTGTTGTTTTATTGCGAGTACGAAACTGCGATAGGTGAAATATTGGGAAAGCACACAAAATGGCATGAACTAGCCAGATACTGCGTCTTGTGCCGTTACAAGTGCGAAACTGCTTTATTGTGATATTCTCGTTAAAGCGCATGCAAGTATCGTGAAACCTTAAAGAACGATGTCATCTAGCGAGATACAGCGTTCTGTACTGTAATAAGTTGGTGAGAAACTGTGAGGTCAAGCAAATATCGTAATTGTGAACGAAACAGTGTAATTGAGCGTCTTTAGATACAAGTGCGAATGTTAGGTTAGGTTGACATATCAACCGTCGTAAAACCGCATTAAACAATGTCACTTAGTGAGATGTAGTGTTTTTCAACATTACAAGTCGAGAACTACGATATCTAATGTGAAAGCGCATGAAACCGTCGTAATCTTGTAGAAAACATTGTAAAGTGGCGAGTAAAACGTTTTCTAACGATAGAAGTGCAAAGGTTAGGTTAGGTTAGGTTAGTTTAAGCTAGGTAGCGTCGTGAAACTACCAAAAACGACGTCATCTAACGAGATAGTGTTGTTTTATAGCGAGTATTAAACTGCGATAGGTGAAATGTTGTGAAAGCACACAAAACGGCATGAACAAGCCAAATACTGCGTGTTCTACCGTTACAAGTGCGAAACTGCTAAATTGTGATATTCTCGTTAAAGCGCATGCAAGCATCGTGAAACCTTAAAGAACAATGTCATTTAGCGAGATACAGCGTTCTGTACTGCAATAAGTTGGTGAAAAACTGTGAGGTTATGCAAATATCCTAATTGTGAACGAAACAGTGTAATAGAGCGTTTTTTAATACAAGTGCGAATGTTAGGTTAGGTTAAGATATGAACCGTCGTAAAACCGCATTAATCAATGTCACTTAGTGAGATGCAGTGTTTTTCACCATTACAAGTCGGGAACTGCGATATCTAATGTGAAAGCGCTTGCAAACGTCGTTATATTAGGTTAGCTTAGGTTAGGTTAGGTTAGGTTACGTTAGGTTAGGTTAGGTTAGGTTTGGTTAGGTTAGGTTAGGTTAAGATATGAACCGCGCTAAAACCGCGTTAAACAATGTCACTTAGTGAGATGCTGTGTTTTTCACCATTACAAGTCGGGAACTGCGATATCTAATGTGAAAGCGCATGAAACCGTCGTAATCTTGTAGAAAACATTGTAAAGTAGCGAATAAAACGTTTTCTAACGATAGAAGTGCGAAGGTTCGGTTAGTTTGAGTTATGTTAGTTTAAGCTAGGTAGCGTCGTGAAACAACCAAAAACGACGTCATCTAACGAGATAGTGTTGTTTTAATGCGAGTACGAAACTGCGACAGGTAAAATGTTGTGAAAGCACTCAAAACGGCATGAACAAGCCAAATACTGCGTGTTGTACCGTTACAAGTGCGAAACTGCTATGTTGTGACATTCTCGGTAAAGCGCATGCAAGTATCGTGAAACCTTAAAGAACGATGTCATTTAGCGAGATACAGCGTTCTGTACTGCAATAAGTTGGTGAAAAACTGTGAGGTTATGCAAATATCGTAATTGTGAACAAAACAGTGTAATAGAGCGTTTTTAGATACAAGTGCGAATGTTAGGTTAGGTTAAGATATGAACCGTCGTAAAACCGCATTAAACAATGTCAATTACTGAGATGCAGTGTTTTTCACCATTAAAAGTGGGGAACTGCGATATTTAATGTGAAAGCGCTTGCAACCGTCGTTAGGTTAGGTTAGGTTAGGTTAGGTTAGGTTAGGTTAGGTTTGGTTAGGTTAGGTTAGGTTAGGTTAGGTTAGATTAGGTTAGGTTGGGTTGAGTTGGGTTAGGTTAGGTTAGGTTAGGTTGGGTTGGGTTAGGTTAGGTTAGGTTAGGTTAGGTTACGTTAGGTTAGGTTACGTTAGGTTAGGTTAGGTTAGGTTACGTTAGGTTAGGTTAGGTTAGGTAAGGATAATTTGGTTAGGTTAGGTAAGGTTAGGTTAGGTTAGGTTAGGTTGGGTTGGGTGTTGGGTTGGGTTGGGTTGGGTTAGGTTGGGTTAGGTTAGGTTAGGTTACGTTAGGTTAGGTTAGGTTAGGTTACGTTAGGTTATGTTAGGTTAGGTTAGGTTACGTTAGGTTAGGTTAGGTCAGGTAAGGTTAGGTTACGTTAGAATAGGTTAGGTTAGGTTACGTTAGGTTAGGTTAAGTTAGGTTAGGTTAGGTTTGGTTAGGTTAGGTTAGGTTAGCTTAGGTTAGGTTAGGTTGGGATGGGTTGGGTTAGGTTGGGTTAGGTTAGGTTAGGTTAGGTTAGGTTGGGTTAGGTTAGTTTAGGTTAGGTTAGGTTAGGTTAGGTTAAGTTGGGTTGGGTTAGGTTAGGTTAGGTTAGGTAAGGTTAGGTTAGGTTAGGTTAGGTTAAGGTATGAACCGTCGTAAAACCGCATTAAACAATGTCACTTAGTGAGATGCAGTGTTTTAACCCTTACAAGTCGGGAACTGCGATATCTAATGTGAAAGCGCTTGCAAACGTCGTTAGGTTAGGTTATGTTAGGTTAGGTTAGGTTAGGTTTGGTTAGGTTAGGTTAGGTTAGGTTAGGGTATGTTAGGTAAGGTTTGGTTAGGTTAGGTTAGGTTAGGTTGGGTGAGGTAAGGTTAGGTTAGGTTAAGATATGAACCGCGCTAAAACCGCATTAAACAATGTCACTTAGTGAGATGCTGTGTTTTCCACCATTACAAGTCGGGAACTGCGATATCTAATGTGAAAGCGCATGAAACCGTCGTAATCTTGTAGAAAACATTGTAAAGTAGCGAATAAAACGTTTTCTAACGATAGAAGTGCGAAGGTTCGGTTAGATTGAGCTAGGTAGCGTCGTGAAACCACCAAAAACAATGTCATCTAACGAGATAGTGTTGTTTTATTGCGAGTACGAAACTGCGATAGGTGAAATATTGGGAAAGCACACAAAATGGCATGAACTAGCCAGATACTGCGTCTTGTGCCGTTACAAGTGCGAAACTGCTTTATTGTGATATTCTCGTTAAAGCGCATGCAAGTATCGTGAAACCTTAAAGAACGATGTCATCTAGCGAGATACAGCGTTCTGTACTGTAATAAGTTGGTGAGAAACTGTGAGGTCAAGCAAATATCGTAATTGTGAACGAAACAGTGTAATTGAGCGTATTTAGATACAAGTGCGAATGTTAGGTTAGGTTGAGATATCAACCGTCGTAAAACCGCATTAAACAATGTCACTTAGTGAGATGTAGTGTTTTTCAACATTACAAGTCGGGAACTACGATATCTAATGTGAAAGCGCATGAAACCGTCGTAATCTTGTAGAAAACATTGTAAAATTGCGAGTAAAACGTTTTCTAACGTTAAAAGTGCGAAGGTTAGGTTAGGTTAGGTTAGTTTAAGCTAGGTAGCGTCGTGAAACTACCAAAAACGACGTCATCTAACGAGATAGTGTTGTTTTATTGCGAGTATTAAACTGCGATAGGTGAAATGTGAATGCACACAAAACGGCATGAACAAGCCAAATACTGCGTGTTCTACCGTTACAAGTGCGAAACTGCTATATTGTGATATTCTCGTTAAAGCGCATGCAACCATCGTGAAACCTTAAAGAACAATGTCATTTAGCGAGATACAGCGTTCTGTACTGCAATAAGTTGGTGAAAAACTGTGAGGTTATGCAAATATCGTAATTGTGAACGAAACAGTGTAATAGAGCGTTTTTCAATACAAGTACGAATGTTAGGTTAGGTTAAGATATGAACCGTCGTAAAACCGCATTAAACAATGTCACTTAGTGAGATGCAGTGTTTTTCACCATTACAAGTTGGGAACTGCGATATCTAATGTGAAAGCGCTTGCAAACGTCGTTAGGTTAGGTTAGGTTAGGTTAGGTTAGGTTAGGTTAGGTTAGGTTACGTTAGGTTAGGTTTGGTTAGGTTAGGTTAGGTTAGGTTATGTTAGGTTAGGTTGGGTTAGGTTAGGTTAGGTTACGTTAGGTTAAGGTATGAACCGTCGTAAAACCGCAATAAACAATGTCACTTAGTGAGATGCAGTGTTTTTCACCTTTACAAGTTGGGAACTGCGATATCTAATGTGAAAGCGCTTGAAACCGTCGTAATGTTGTAGAAAGCAATGTAAAGTAGCGAGTAAAACGTTTTCTAACGATAGAAGTGCGAAGGTTATGTTAGGTTGAGTTATGTTAGTTTAAGCCATGTAGCGTCGTGAAACCACCAAAAACGACGTCATCTAACGAGATAGTGTTGTTTTATTGCGAGTACAAAACTGCGATAGGTAAAATGTTGTGAAAGCACACAAAACGGCATGAACAAGCCAAATACTGCGTGTTGTACCGTTACAAGTGCGAAACTGCTATGTTGTGACATTCTCGGTAAAGCGCATGCAAGTATCGTGAAACCTTAAAGAACGATGTCATTTAGCGAGATACAGCGTTCTGTACAGTAATAAGTTGGCGAGAAACTGTGAGGTCAAGCAAATATCGTAATTGTGAACGAAACAGTGTAATTGAGCGTCTTTAGATACAAGTGCGAATGTTAGGTTAGGTTGACATATCAACCGTCGTAAAACCGCATTAAACAATGTCACTTAGTGAGATGTAGTGTTTTTCAACATTACAAGTCGGGAACTACGATATCTAATGTGAAAGCGCATGAAACCGTCGTAATCTTGTAGAAAACATTGTAAAGTGGCGAGTAAAACGTTTTCTAACGATAGAAGTGCGACGGTTAGGTTAGGTTAGGTTAGTTTAAGCTAGGTAGCGTCGTGAAACTACCAAAAACGACGTCATCTAACGAGATAGTGTTGTTTTATAGCGAGTATTAAACTGCGATAGGTGAAATAATGTGAAAGCACACAAAACGGCATGAACAAGCCAAATACTGCGTGTTCTACCGTTACAAGTGCGAAACTGCTATATTGTGATATTCTCGTTAAAGCGCATGCAAGCATCGTGAAACCTTAAAGAACAATGTCATTTAGCGAGATACAGCGTTCTGTGCTGCAATAAGTTGGTGAAAAACTGTGAGGTTATGCAAATATCCTAATTGTGAACGAAACAGTGTAATGAGCGTTTTTTAATACAAGTGCGAATGTTAGGTTAGGTTAAGATATGAACCGTCGTAAAACCGCATTAATCAATGTCACTTAGTGAGATGCAGTGTTTTTCACCATTACAAGTCGGGAACTGCGATATCTAATGTGAAAGCGCTTGCAAACGTCGTTAGGTTAGGTTAGGTTAGGTTAGGTTAGGTTAGGTTACGTTAGGTTAGGTTAGGTTAGGTTTGGTTAGGTTAGGTTAGGTTAGGTTAGGGTATGTTAGGTAAGGTTTGGTTAGGTTAGGTTAGGTTAGGTTGGTTTAGGTAAGGTTAGGTTAGGTTAAGATATGAACCGCGCTAAAACCGCGTTAAACAATGTCACTTAGTGAGATGCTGTGTTTTTCACCATTACAAGTCGGGAACTGCGATATCTAATGTGAAAGCGCATGAAACCGTCGTAATCTTGTAGAAAACATTGTAAAGTAGCGAATAAAACGTTTTCTAACGATAGAAGTGCGAAGGTTCGGTTAGTTTGAGTTATGTTAGTTTAAGCTAGGTAGCGTCGTGAAACCACCAAAAACGACGTCATCTAACGAGATAGTGTTGTTTTAATGCGAGTACGAAACTGCGACAGGTAAAATGTTGTGAAAGCACTCAAAACGGCATGAACAAGCCAAATACTGCGTGTTGTACCGTTACAAGTGCGAAACTGCTATGTTGTGACATTCTCGGTAAAGCGCATGCAAGTATCGTGAAACCTTAAAGAACGATGTCATTTAGCGAGATACAGCGTTCTGTACTGTAATAAGTTGGTGAGAAACTGTGAGGTCAAGCAAATATCGTAATTGTGAACGAAACAGTGTAATTGAGCGTCTTTAGATACAAGTGCGAATGTTAGGTTAGGTTGACATATCAA